>NW_004567113.1:1979340-1981321 GCF_000260355.1 Condylura cristata
AAAAAGACATAACCTAATAACTTCATTTAGTCAATTGTTTCTGTAAAACTCCCTCTCTAGATAAAAGCATGTCTTGAATACTAAAGTTCAAGACATAAGCATATGAATACTTAAGAGTCACATTTCAACCCTCATCTGTGATCAAATACATATTGAACTTGTGTATGTATGGAAAAGCTAGGGTGGGGAGACATACATTTGTTAACAACCTTTACTTAGGTTGGATATGTATTATTTACCCTGTTCTCTATCACAAATGATAATATAAATCCCTAAAAATTAGAGTATAAAATCTTAAGTAGAAACCTTTAGCAAGTGTCTTTAAAGGCCAGGATATGACTCATTCTGCTATACCAATTCAAAGTTATGAAACCACTTATTTCTCCCTCAGTTAGAATTTCTCTGCTCTGCTGATTTTCACCCTGTTCTTTATTTATTCCACTTTTTAGTCTTTATAACTATGCTGGATTCTCAATATACCACAGAGAAGAAAATGTAATAGTCTGTTCACTCAGCAAGACCATCTGTATGGAATAACGGCATTCATATAGAAAATAACACATAAAATTATGGTTTGCTATAGGTTTGCAAATCCTGTAAAGCCAGTAGGAATCAAGCTATATTGAAAAATCTATTTTTCCAGCTACATAAAAGCACTTAAAAGAAACAAGATTCTTTGTGCCAAGAGAAATTACAAGGAAAGAAGGAATACCTTCTGTATAGTAAGGTATTTGCCTTTAACAGTATTTCCTTTATTTTTATTAAAAGCCCACAGTCCTGGTATAGTGGTTTCACTTTGTATAAAAGCCCAATGTATCACAACATAATAGTTGTTAAAAAATCACTACTGATTTTTTAGATAGGATCCAATTTTGTCACACATTTCTCTTCCCACAACTAATTTTACATTTATCATTACATTTATATATATAATATCGGTGCCTACAGTTGCATGCAAGATATAATGACTCTTGAAGAGTTCAGGGTTATGTATCTGAATAATATAACAATTTGATTATATTAAAGGAAAAATAACACTTGCATTTCATAGGGTGAACCTAATAGACATTTCACTATGGAAACCACCCACTGGTATTGTATACACGAAATGGTCATTTTCCTTTGCCAAAAATGCAAATGATGTGACAATTTAATATTTAATGTGTATCTGAATATAAACTGATAAATTAATGCACAAACAAGAAGTAATAAAAATCTATTTACATTCATGTTAGCAATAAATCACAATAACAGTTCTAAGTTCCCATGGTGGCAAGGAAAATAATAACCCATAGTGGTAGTGTAGGTCCTTGTGTCTGACTGCCACCTAAGTGTGTTTGTTTAGAGAAACAGTGATTTTTAATAGGCTTTTCTTTTTTAGAGTACATTTATGTTCACAGCAATATTTAGCAAAAAATACAAAGATTTCCACACACCCATCTCCCCACAAGCAATCATAGTCTCCTCTATTTACAATATGGCACAGAGTAGAAAGTTACAACTGGTAGACTTAAGTCTATTTTTCACACTAATTTCATTACTGGTGTTTTATATTGTATAGTTGGACAAATTTATTAATGATATTTATTCATCAGTAGAATAATCAGTACTTTCTCTCACCACCTATCCTCCAATCCACAATCCTTGGCAAACACTGTCCCTAGTCTTAATGCCTTTGCCTTTTTCTAGAGTGGCATATGGGTTCAATCATGTCATATATAGATTTGTCAATTGTTTTTCTTTGCTTTGTAATATGCATTTAAGTTTTTGCTATGTCTGTTTATGACTTAATAATGTACTCTTTCATTCAATGAATGATATTCCATTATTTGGCTATACCAAAATTTATTTGTATATTCATTTGCTAATATACATTTCAATACCTTCAAAGTTCTGGCAATGATTAATAACATCACTGTAAAAATCCAAGTGCAGGATTTTTGCTTACTTTGTTAGCTTTCTTTAATAAAACACTTTTTTT
>NW_004567113.1:1981681-1987498 GCF_000260355.1 Condylura cristata
GAAGTGGCTTCAGGTTCTCAGTGCAGTGCTTTAACCCGCTGCGCCATCAGGGAGGGCCAAAACACTTTTAATATTAACTTTTTTCCTAATTTACTATTTTATTTTTATTGAGGTAGCATTAGTTAATAATATTGTACATGATTCAAGGATAAAGGCTGAAGCCCTTTCAGATGTATGTTAGCACACCATACCTGCCACCAAAGCATATATAACCTGCCACCATAGATCACAGAAACTCCTCCACCCCCATTTTCCTATCCCCTTTATTGTATAGGAAACTTAATTCTGCAGTCATATTTCCAGGGTATGTTTGGTTTAGTGTTTTGTAGGCATAAATCATATCTTTTGTGTAAATACCAAGAAGTAAGATTGTTTGATCATATGGTAAGAAAATGCTACAATTTATGGGAAAATGGACAATTATTCTGCCAAGTTACTGTGATATTTTGAAATGCCATTAGCAATGGACAAGGTTTTCTATTTTCACCATTATTTGGTTTTATCGGTGTTCTGGATTTTAATCATTCTAGTCGGTATATAGTGATATTTCATTGATATTTTAATTGGTAGTTCACTAATAATGTAGGATGTAAAGATCTTATCACATGTTTATCTTCTGTCTGTTAAAATTCTTTGCTCCATTTTACAATTGGTTGTTAATTTCCTTATTGTTGATATTAAGTTTTCTTTGAAATTTTTGAATGAGCACATGTGCTTTTTACAAATATTTATTCCAATATTTGTTTTTTTTTCACTCTTTGAACAGTGTCTTTTGCAGAGCAAATAATATAATTTCAATAATGTCCAGCTTGCAATATTTTATATGATGTATGCTTTTGTTTTTGTATATTCAGATTAATTCTCATATTCAAGTTCATCTAAATTTCCTCCTGTCTTTAAGAATATAAAGATATTATATGTATGGACTATTATATATCCATATATGTGTATTTAATATATGTATTATATTTTATTATATGTTTCATGTGTTACATATGTATATATGTTATATGTATTATACATGTATGTATGTGTGCATGTATGTGTGTATAAGAATAGCATATATACATATATAATATATAACAATACTGTAGATTTACCATTTGAATTTAAGTCTGTGATCCATTTGATCTAATTTCTTTTTGAAAGTATAAGGTCTTTGTTTAGAATCCCTCTGTGTGTGTGGTATATCCGTGTGCATGTGTGTGCTTATGACAGTGTAGTTAATTCAGCATCATTTGTTGAAAAGACTGTTTTTTGCTCCAGTGTATGGACCATGTGTTTGTCAAAAATCACTTATATTCACATGCATTTAACTTGAAGGAAAACTGTATTTTTGGACCTTAAGAAACATTTTGACAATTTCAGTGTGTCACACACAGTATAGGATCAAGAATTTAGGATGGTGCCACGCAAACCAGACTTCAGTGTACTTGACACTTGACTGCGGAAACCAACAATAAATTCTACGTTAAAATGTAAGTACTTGCAGCACAGGATGATGGGTTCCTCAAAAGGATATTAAAAGTACTCGCTATGAATGATCAATATGTGTTCTAAACTATTAAGTAGAAACACAGATGAGATACCAGTGCATCTCTGTTAGTGTGAAATTGTAGCAGTCACAATTATGCGTGAGTGCACATGCACACACATACACATATTCACAGTTTTCCATGATGATATTTTTTACCCCAACATATCAATTACTCAAACTTGAAGTAATAAAAATTTCCAACTACACATAATTAGAAACATCAACAATATAATTAGCATCAGATGGTGATACCCAGGGTAAAAGATTAGAGAAGATCTCCGGCAATAGCAGAGTAGTCTCTACTTATGCTTTAGTCAGTGAGACAGGTGGACATTTTGAGCTCTGTTAAGCACTAAAGTTTTTATGTGTCTCTATGGAAATGAAGTTGAATTGATGACTAGTCAGTCATCAGCTGCTTGAAAATACTGCACCATTTGGTAAATAAAGTGGATAGATCCACATCAACCCTTTACTCTAAATTGCTGTCTTTGTTATTTATACAACACAAATATATTTTTCCTAATTAAATGACTTTGGAATAAGACAAATTTTGGTTAGATGTAAATTAATTTGATCATAGAGTAGAAATACTGGACAAATTCTAAACCCTCTGGTGGTATGAGAGAAATAAGGGAAAAGGAACAGTAATTGGGGGGGGGGATACCCTTTGCTATGTGATAACTGATTCATAAAGCAGAAACAAAAATTTTACAATGTGACCATTTAAATTGTTCTTCACTTTATCTTGTATGTTCAGTTTGGCCAAACCAGATGGTATCATTTGAGTCTGATGTGGTTAAATAGTTGCAATTAGCTCAAAAATTGCTTTTAGCAAAATTTGGGAGTGTGGCAAGCTTAGGGATTGAACTAACTCACTAGAGCAATATGCTGTCATTAATGCACCGGCTTTGAAATAAAGGGCATGCATTGGTAAAGGGAGTTTCCTGCGGAAATACAAACATTAACATCAGTTACAGTGTGATTCATACAGTAGGCACTAGCAGAAAGTATAGGTTGTGGATATAACAAAATAGAGCTGAGATAAATGCCATGATTTCATTCTGAGCAACAGCCTAGGAATTTAACCTAAACATAAGAAAAGTTCATATATTTATGTCTATATATTTATTTGACATAGTATAAAGTTCAATTGTTTATGATTAATTTAATAAATTATTTCAATGTTTCAGTAAATATTTTTCAAACCATGAAAATTAGAGACTTATGGTCAGTACTATTTGTTATCAGCATACCAGCATACCACAGGTATGCTAAGGGTGCCTTAGAAAGCATCATTTAAAAATACACCCTATTTTTGAAATTCACAATAAAGTATAGGCTTGCGCAACCAACAACACTCAAATTTTTCAATATGCTTAAAATTATTAATTGCATGTTTAATTGAAATTATTTCTCCATATTTCTATTTTTCAGTTATCAATGTGAAGATATATAGAAAAGCAAATAAGTAGGAAAAAGGAAAATATTTTGTTGTTTTTTAGAACTTCAGTACTACCAGATATTCTAGCAATGATGTGAACCAGAATCCTCAGTATCTTTGTGATACTGGTAGATGAAGACCATAAATTGTTACCATTGGTGCCCCCTGGAGGGATTTGCTGGTAGAAAATAGAGCGCCCCAGGAGAGTGCTCTAAGTGGGGTGAAGCAACAGAAAAAATATGTAAGAAAACTCCTCATACCTGCAAGAGTAAGCTCGGGGCACGTTGGAGAAGAAACTTCGCAGACTTGTGTGAGGGAGGCCCAGTGACCAGAAGTGTGTGTGTGAGAGTCCAAGCTTTGGCCACAGAAGTGCATGTTATGATGGCCGTAGAGGGTCCAGATCATCTCCACAAGGACTTAGTAGAGCTGGGCTTTGTGGGCACAGGCCACATGACAGCGGCCATCAAGTACAGCCTCGACTGAGTAGTCATTTTGGGGAAGTTTTAATAGGCCTGACAGAAAAAGGAAGACCCAGAGCCAGGCATCTTGTTAAAATGCATTAGTGTGGCAATTTCTCAGGTCGTTTGGCCACTACAGCTGTGGTCTTGATTGCGTATTTTTTTTGGGTGCTGTGTTGAGGCATTTTGGCAACCCAAGTGACATCTTATGTTGCATCCTTTGCTGTATTTGTGAATTGGATCCTGGACTATACTTTGTAGTCACCATCTTATACAAGTGTCCTATTGCCCAGAAGAGGAGCTGCACATCCTCAGTGGTGGGAAGATGCCATCATTATAATGGTTTTTGTGCAAGATCAGACAGTACTGGACATGACTTTAGGTAAAGTAAATGACCATTAGTGGCCACAGTTACTCCTGTTTTTCTTGATTTGTTAAATATATCCCTTTGTCGTTATTTCCTATCCTGAGCATTCTTGCAATTGTATATGCGGGTGAGGATCCCAGATTGGGCAATGGGGCCTCGGCCAGCTTAGGGTCCAGTGTTAACCTGCATCACTTTTAGGTATCCCCATGCCATTCATGATCACCTTTTATTCTTGTAAAGGTGAATATAAAGGAAATACTCTATTTTTGATCAATCTCCCAGTTTAAGAAGGAATTGGGTGACTTCTTGGATCATCATTTAATATATGAGGATAAAATTCTCATCCAAAGATTATGTCCTATTATTTACCAGAGATATTTCCAGTCTTTAATATCATAAGTTTCTATTAATAACAAAAGCTATAAATCACATATGGTATAGTAGTTGTTCTCTTGGAATCCCTTTATAAACACAATTCGTAGATACAATAGTCTATGAAATCAGTATACATCTAAAGAATACAAATTTTATGAATATCCATACACACATATTGCACATTTTATCAGAGTCAAATTAAGGCCATTTGATGGTGTATATATGAATTGTTGGATATTCTTCTACTGGGATGTATTCAACTTATTCAGCCTGTAGACTTACAATAAAATTTCCAGAGCTCAAAACTGCCCTCAGCAACCTTCTTTATTCTCTGTTTACAATTGTCTATTCTCAAGCAAAATGATTCCTTAAAATATGTCATAACCTACTATTACTTTATCCATAGCCCTCTGAGCTCTTCTATCTCATGCAGAATAGAAGTTATAATCCTTACAACGGTCTATACAAAATTCAAAATCCTTCATTATCACACAGTCATCATCTAGTTTTCCTCTTCATTCTCCTTTCTTCTCCTTCTCGTTGCCCCCTCCCTTGTCCCTACTCTTCTGTTCCTACTTTACTCCTTCCCTTTTACTCTCTCTTCCAGACATACTTTGCTTTCGCTGGACCAACTGAGTCTGACTGCTCCCGTCTTAGGGATGATAACTTAATATGAATATTAATACCTGGAATATTCTTTAACTGCTATCAAACCACCATGACCTCTAGGTTTAGCTTGTATCACATCAGGAAAAAAAAAAAAAAAAAAAAAAACTTCCACAGGAACTCCCTGGTGGCCTATGGATTAAGTCTTAGCACTATCACCACCATGATGGCCTGATTTCAATATCCTGCAGAGGAGCTAACCAACATATGGAGTAGCAGACCTCTCCTGTCTCACCTGGTTGCTTCCCTCAGCAATCTATTTCAGTAAAGCCACTTTGTCTCTGATGAATTCTCTTAGCTCCCATACCTCTGACTAACACCCCAGTTCTACACAATAAATAAATATATAAAATATTTAAAGTAAAAAAAAAAAAAAAAACTTCCCCAACCACCATATTTCAAATAATCATTTTTGTTATGCTCTCAATCCTTTTGCTGATTATTGAATTAAAAAACGATGTAGTAATATGTGCAATGGAATACAATTCAGCTAATGACAAATCTTATCATTTCTGTTAAGATGGATGGAACTGGAAGGACTATGTTAAGAAAAAGTAGTCATTGGCCCTCCCTTGTGGCGCAGTGGGTTAAAGCACAGCATTAGGAAGCTTAAGCCACTTCCGCATGTTCGATTCCCACCTGCCCTGGAGGAGATTCACATAGCGTGGCAGACCTCTCCTGCCCACTGCTCCCCTCAGCAGTGGACTTTGTCAGTCTGCCTGTTCTGCTCCCCTCTCTGTCTCTGGTGAATCCTCTCACCCTCCACATCTTTGGCCTGTACCCCAGTTCTATATGAATAAATAAATAAATCTTAAAAAAATAAAGAAAAAATAGTCATAAAGTAAAAGACATATACCAAGTGATTTATCTCATATGTGGAATGCAAAGAAAATCAAAGCAAAAGAAACCTGGAAACCTGACAATAGAACTCAGGCTACCATTGGTATGGAGGGATAAGGGGCAGAGAGTGGAG
>NW_004567113.1:1987763-1994012 GCF_000260355.1 Condylura cristata
AAAAGGCTTCACCAGAGACAGAGTGCGGAGCAGATCAACTAAGTACACTGCTAAGAGGAGCAGCAAGCGGGCCAGGAGAGTTCTGCCGTGCCATGTGGTCACCTCTGGGGTGGGCAGGGTTCAAACTCATACTGAAGTGGCTTTAGCCTCTTAGTGCTGTGCCTCGCCTGCTGCACCACCAGGGAGGGCCTTGTTTTTTCATTTCAGTGAAGGATTTTATTCACAGCCCTACCTCTCTTGGTTCAAATAGAATTTGGCATATGGTAAATAGCAAATAGGTATTTGTGAATAAATGAATGGATAAAGGTATCAGTCATTTTCTGTGTTTAACAGAAAATATAATCCTTTTAGAATTCCTTCCCATTTGAACATACATTCTTGAACTCAAATGTATTCTATCAAATAATTACTATTTTTATTCTTTCTGGATAAATTATTTTCTTCTCTGAAAGCTCACTAACACATTAAGTGCAGGATTATTTCTATCTTTCCACTCTTAGTGACAGTGTGCTATATTCTTAATAGATCTTCAAAAACAAACTGACTGATTTCAAGTGAGTTTCTTTGAAAATGTTAGTGGAAATTTCCACATGAAGCAAAGCAAAAGAGAGAGCAACTATCAAACAATTCAATTAGTACTAAATGTGCCTGGGAGGAGGGAATGAAAGAAAAATACATTTCTAAATAAAAGTACAGAAATGGATTTGAAAAGTCATGGCAAGTATGTTAATTAAGACTAAGGTGTTGGCACAAGGGTGACTTGGTGGTGGGAAACCTATAGGGATCCTAATTGAAATGAAAAAAAAATCACAAAATGAAGAATGAAGTAAATAATAAAATAAGAAAGAAAAAAATTCAAAAGAGGTAGCATCTAAAACTTGGTCACGGCATTCCCTTCCTAATTGTGGAAAGCCTCACTATTCCATAATACACACTATCCACCCTGAATAGAATGCACTCATTCAGCAAATGTTACATTTTTCAAATATGTATGAAGCCTTTAGGAAAACCAGCTTGGCCTTTCTTTCTTCATCTTACTTACTCTTATCAGTGTCATAACTTTATTTATTTTTTGAGGTACAAGTGGCTTTATCTATGGGACAAATGCTATGCTCACCATTAAAATTTCACCTATTCTTTTGTTACAAAGTAGTTAACTTTTTTTTTTTGATAATTTTGCAGCATGTTACCTGTCAATATAATTATGTATGTATCTAATTTATCTCCTCATCTTTTAGAGTATAGGATTTTGAGAACAAAGCTTGTGGTGTTTTTCACTTTAGTGTAAGTCATCAATTACTCAAGTAGATATTTAAAATATGTTTAGTGGCTGGCTGCAAAAATTATTGATAGGCAGTAGATGATGGATGGGTGAATAGATAGATAGACAGAGAGATAGATAGAATATCCAATTAACCATAACAAAATTTCAAACTCAATAGTACATATTTACATTGCCAAGCAACAATTACTAGTAAATGATATATTTTATTACAGTATGTTTAAAAGAAAATAGGAAAACATTTTAAACAGCATCTGTGAAAGTGATACTTTATTTTGAAATAAATTAAAAATATCTAATCAAAATGAAATATATTTAAGAATGAGAAACTTTGGGGGACATTAGTTTATTTTTTAATATAGTCTATCATAATTATCTGGAAGCTTTTTGAGAACCTAAAATAATTTGTTGATATAAAAATATCATTTTCAGGCCCTCCCAGGTGGCATACTGGGTTAAAGCATAGTACTAAGAAGCTAAAGCCACTTTCACATGAGTTCGATACCCACCTGCTCAGGATGTGAGCCACAGGTGTGGCAGACCTCTCCTGACCCTTCCATTGCTCCTCTCTGAAGTGTACTTTGACAGTCGGCCTGTTCTGCTACATATTCTATCTCTGGTGAATACTCTCACCGCCTCTGCACCCCTGGCCTGTACTCTAGTACTATATGCATACATAAATAAATCTTTAAAAAAAGAAAAATCTTCTATCTGTTAAACAAAGCCACACACACACAAACCCATGTGTGTGTATCTGTGAAAAATAAGAGTGCAGCATTGTATAGAGTTAAAATAAAAAGCAAGCCTGTTTTTCATTGTCACATGATGGGAGAGAGTGCTCCAAATTTTTAAATGAGCTGCAACTAAGATAAAATCCAAGAAAGCACTTAAGAAAGTGCTTTACACTATAACCACATCTATCCAAGTCAGAAATTCTGATAGTCCATTAATAGAGAACTTTCCTACCCTATTTACTATAAGAAGTTTTTCCTAAGAACTCAAAGAAAGAAATTCACTTATCTTAGCTAAGTCAGCAATAAGCAAATGGGCTTCTTAATACATACATCCTGAAAAATGGTTACAATCCAAAGGAGCTGAGCCTTCAATAGCTATTGTTCCTTCTCTATCTTAAGTAATTTTCTTCCATCCTTTATGGTTTTGATATATACTAGTTGCCTATTCCTAGTATGTGAATCACATTTTTTTTTTTTGCTGGAAGTTGTTTCATACCATTCATAAAATATGATTGTGAAGATAGATACATGAATTACACATTATGTTGTTCTTCCAGGAACTCTGAAGAGTCACTGTGAGTGACTGATCTGCTTAATTGTCTCTATGAGTGCTTGTATAAAATAGGACATAAAATGCAAAAAAAAAAAAAAACAGGTATACTGAAAAGTATAACTTTTCAGAGTTAAGTCAGAGGATATGTGTTTACACATGTGTGAGCTATTAATTACAAAGATTTCCTGGACAATACTGTGCCTCACTTGAACTGTGTGTGTGTGTAATTATTTGTTCATGTGAAAAAGAACAGCAGTCTGAAAATAGATGAACATAGGAAAATATAAAATGAACATGGAGTATTGAAATATAAGACAAAATATAAGACATTATATTGTAGAAAATGTTTGGGGAACTAGACTTTAAATCAAAAAATAGCTTCAGTTGTCTTGATTGATACTTTGTTGTCTTCCCCAGCAGTGAGGAGGTAAAGAAGAGACTTTAGTCATATAGGTTTCTTGTGAGTAGCAGGTAGATGATTTTTAAGTTATGAAGTGGCAATGGGAATAAGATATAACAAAGTGGTGAAAGAAATTGAGATCTGCTTAATTGTCAACTATAGGAGAGAAAAGATTCATATATTCAGTTTTCTTGTTTTGGGTTTAGAATGTTTCCACATATTATCTACCAAAAGAGATAATATAGAATAAGAAAATATTAGAAGATAAAATAAGTGTATTTCTTTTGGAAATTTTGAATTTGTAGTTTATCTACTGAATAGGTTATGTGGTTATATGGTGCTGTTTTTAATTTGTATTTTCAAAACATTTTTTTAATCATCAAAGTTTAATAATAGCAAAGGTACAGTTATAAAATTAAACTGCTTTGTGTAAGTCCCATTGGGACATCCACATATATGTAATATTATTACAATATTATTGTCATCCTTAGAAATATATTAAATATCACACCCTCTGTCCAGTTCTTCAACTTTCTTAGAGATAAATGGAAAAACAGAATCTCCCACATATTAGCTGAGAGTTGGTACAAAAGCATTTCTAGTTTAGGAAGTATCACTACCTAATATTCTGATATAAAATAATAAAAAGTGAAATTTATCATGATTCTTCAGTATGCTCATCTCTCTGAATAACTCTATAAGGGAAATACTTGAATGAATCTGAAATCTGGACAGGATATACAGACTTGAGGTGTTATTTTAAGTAGACTCATATTCACAAGCATTTTTAATAGCAGAGGAATTCAGTATTGAATATTGAATTTGCCAAAGGCAAGTCAGCAAAGAAGAGCATAATGAGAAGAGCTGAGAATAAGGAAATGTTAATTTTGCATTTTTCTTAAATAGATTTATTTCATGGTAGAGAGAACAAAAGATAAAATCACCCACTATGCGTGCTTACTAAATTCTCTAAATATTAATCTATTAGATTTTATCAGTTTTATGATTAAAATGAGAAAATATTAGCTTTTATTTTATAAGTTTGAGATTCATTTTCTGTTGTATTTTAAAATCCCCCTTCTTTGGGAATGTATGATTCTGAGTTCGATATTTAGGAATGAAAAAGCACACAGATGTCTGGAATTCTTATCTCTTCTCCCAGTAGGTTTGTTTTTAATTCACTCTCCCTCACTTGTACCTCTACCCTCTTTAATAAAAATGAAATCCCTTTTTATTCATTAGCATTTTAATAGAAAAAGAAGACTACAATAATAGTATATGCTGTGTCCATATGCTATGTTAAATAGGACAGAGCATTATGTAATTCCCAGAAGAAAAGTTTCATGCAGGCTAAATACATTTTGATTGTATCAGTACAAGATATGGTATTATTTTCTTTCCATATAGCAATTAAAGTAAGAGCACATAAATGTCTAAAAATAACATTTGGTAATTTTTCTATGATGTGAGAGTATATGCCTTTTCAAAACCCTTTTAACTCTTATGAGGCACAATTGAAACAAATATATTTTAAATTTAATGAAATCATAAAGGAGAACAGCCATTTTAGTTCCCCAGCAGACAATGCAAGGCTGTATTAGCCACCCAGAGAGGCTCTCTATTTATTACTTTTGACTGTTAGTATATTAACTGTGCTTAAAAAAATCTATCTTTATACAATTGTATTTAGTGGGAGTTTCTCATCAAACACATCACAGTATACAATGGTAACCATGAGTCAGAGAAATTGCTAGACTGGGACCCCAGTGATCTCCTCAATTCCAGACTGTGACAGATATGCTCAACTGATTTGGGGATGAATAAGTTACCAGGAAAAATAAAGAGAACTAATGAATAACTTGTCATTGGTGCATAGCTTTCAGTAATATAAAGAGATGAATAAATAGGAAAGGCAACATAAAAGTCGACTAGAATATTTTTAATATTCTAACTTACTCTTTTAAATCATAATTGGAGTACAACATTTTTCAGGTAATTTGTGATTAATATTTGAAGCAGCCTGACATGTATTCCTAGTTTAAAACCACTGCTCCAGCTGTGCTACATCATCATCTTCCCAACTAAGATGATCAGCTTCAAAAAAATACCTGCAAGCCAAGAGCAGTTTTCTCTTTACCCTAAGTATGTCTGTTGACACTTTTGTGTGTTTTCTTATAGTTATCTATTAACATAAAAAATTAAAAGCAATGTTGAAAATAATTATCTCATCTGAATAGCCAAAGTGATATGTTTTATATTTATAAGTCTTCCTCCTAATGTTCTCATTTAGATCACTTACAAATAGATGACACATATTAAGTATTGTCATTTTATAGATTTGAAATTCAGTTATAGTTCCACAGTCATTTACCGATTTAACAGTGAAGGACAAGCATTAACCCAAATCGTTAGATTTCCACTATGTTTTCCTTATATTTCCCCCCATATTTGTCTAATCTTTAATGTCACAGACATCCACAGTGAACCATTGGACATCTGCTAGAAGAGCAGTGTTGATCTTCTTGGGGCTTGTGATTTCTGACTCTACTTCTTTCTCTCTGTACTACATACTCAGCTGTAATTATTTCTGAGGCTGTCATTCTTTTATCCACATCTTTACCTTGTTCACATAATTTGTACTCAGTTTGCTTTGATTAAGTGTCGTAAGAATCTCAAAACCGTACTGTATGTTTTCTGTATTATCCTTTTTGTTACATTTTTAGGGATAAAATGTTCCCACATGGACCTTCGCTGGTGCAACAGGTTAAAAGCACACCACTAAGAAGCTAAAGCCACTTCAGCATGAGTTGGAGGTGACCCACATTGTGCGGCAGATGTCTCCTGACCTGCCCACTGCTCCCCTCAGCAGTGTGCTTCATCATTCGGCCTGTTCTGCTCCCCACTCTGTCTCTGGTGAATCCTCTCACCTCCCCTGCACCTCTGTACTGTACCCCAGCTCTATATGCATAAAAAAATAAAGCTTGTAAAAAAAAGTTTCCCACATGCTATATAAAAATGGATGTCTTTTAGGAGGCCCACTATTAGGAGGTTCTTCTTTACCAAAACTAATGCAAGTGGAAAATTCTATAGAGTATTTGATACATATGTAGTGACAAAAAGGCTCCAGATCATTCAAGAAACTGGCAAAAAAAATATTTGGGATGAGAACATGGTACTATGACAATGGTACATTGGTGAAATGGTGGTTGGAAGTCCATGGGGATTACAACTGAGATGAAATAATGTACAAAATGAAGAATAATGTAAATATGTGTATGTA
>NW_004567113.1:1995377-2010319 GCF_000260355.1 Condylura cristata
ACATATCTTCATTTAATCAAACATTCCTTTTTTAAATAAGATTTATTATTCATATAGAACTGGGGTACAAGCCATAGGTGCAGGGGCAGTGAGAGAATTCATCAGAGACAAAGTGGGGAACGGAACAGGCAGATTGATGAAGTAAACTGCCGAGGGGAGCAGCGGGAGAGACAGGAGAGTTCTGCTGAGCCATGTAGATCACCTTCTGGGCCAGGGATCAAACTGCACTGAAGCAGCTGTGGTCTACTTGCAGCACTGCATCCTAACATTTTGTGCCACCAGGGAGGGCCCTAATCAAATGTTCCTTAAACCAAACCTGGTCATTGTCCTGCTGTGAAACAGGCCAACATTTTTTCTGCAAGAGCTTTCAAATAAAATACCCTCCAAACACCCCCGGCCCCATCATCTGCATTTCTGCTTTCTTACTACATGGTGTCCTTACCATTCGATATCTCCTGTTCTGGGGGTGTCTATGCACCATCCCTTCTTTGTATATCCATATACTATGTGTCTTTTTTCATCAGTACAGAACTATTTTTATCTCTCCTTCTGAAGATAATATATTTGGGCAGCAAATTGCCATCCAGCTCTCAGTTTTTACCATTCACACATTTTTGAAATAATTGGCTTCACTCTGACTCCCCTTTTCACACAACGCTATACAGTAGCTCTTCTGCCACCACCACTTAGTGGATCAATTAATTATAAGGAACTTGTATCCTATATGTGATGAAGCTTGTAGTCCTTTCTCTTCCTTATCTTCCAACAATACTCAACATTTTTCATGACATTTTTTTTTCTTTTTGAAACACTTTCTTTCCTGAACAATTTAATACAACCATATTTTCATTTTTCATTCCAAACATCTGTTGCCATTCTGTCTCAAATACTTATGCTGACTTTGCTATTATATCCTGGATGCTTTTTAGCAGCTAGATTGAGGTATAATTTACAATAATAGATTTTACATATATAAAAGTGTGCTATGCATCTCTTCTGACCACCTGTGATTTTGCAGGTGTTTCTTTTAACAAACCTTTTCCTTTCAGAGGCAGCTCTTTCTGCCTGGTTCTGTCTTTGCAAGTGTCCTTTTATTCTACTCCTGTTTTTATAATCTGCCCTTTTGGATTAAAAAAAAAGTTAAAAAGTAAGATGTATGAAACATGTTTGGATACATTATACACAGCAACACCTCACTACAATCATGAAAATATACTCATTCATTACCCCCTAAAAAAATACACACACAAACACACACATATGTATGTTTGTATGTATGCATGTATGGAATAATATAATATTTTCTCCCTGTCATATGGCTGAATTCAGAAGCTTAGTTATATTGAGATTAATCCAAATCATTACATGTATCAACAATTCAGTCTTCCTTACTCTTAATACCACAATTTATTTATGTTTTTATCTGTTGAATGATATTTGAGTTTTTCCAGTTTTTTCATTATTATTATTGCAAATAAAGCTGCCAAGAACATTTGTGTGCAGTATCTATATGAATATATACTTTCATTTCATTTGTATAAATATAAATTGAAATGTTTAGGTGATATGCTGTATGCTTAACTTTTCAAAGAAGTTATCAAACTTTATTTCAAATTTATTATATCATTTAAAATTCTACTTGGCATATATCCATTTTCTTTTATTCCTTATCTATGGCAACCCTTGGCATGATTAGACCTTTTCATTTTAGACCGTCTGATAAGATTGCAGAGCTACTTTTTTTTTTTCTTGAAAAACACTTTTTAGGGGCCCTCCCTGATGGCGCAGCGGGTTAAAGCACAGCACTAAGAAGCTAAAGCCACTTCAGCATGAGTTCGATCCCCGCCTGCCCCGGAGGTGACCACATGGCGCAGCAGACCTCTCCTGACCCGCCCGCTGCTCCCCTCAGCAGTGTACTTCGCAGATCTGCCTGTTCTGCTCCCCACTCTGTCTATGGTGAATCCTCTCACCCTCCGCATCTCTGGCCTGTACCCCAGTTCTGTATGAAAAAAAAAAATAAATAAATCTTAAAAATAACATTTTTTAATATTTCATCTACAAAATTCAATATGCACACATTTGAAATTAAAAGATCACAGTGCAAAACATGTTACCCTGTAACAGATCTATTTATAAAATTCAACAATATTTTTATATCATATTACATATATTTTTAACTTGTAAATAAAACAAAACTAAACTTATTTTGGGAGAAATGCTTTTTTTCTGGAAAACTCACATACCCCATAGGAAATGAAATACCCACAATCTGACAATTACCATCCAAATGCCTCTAAGGCATCATCAATCAAAGTCCTTGTCTCATATACCCAGGCCATTATGTATACAATGAGTTCTGACTTGGTCTTTCTGGAAAGCTAGAGCTTCAAGTACTGCAATTATGTTTACATATTTACATTTGCAACAAAAAATGCAAACAAGAACCACAAGAAAACAACAAAATCAGACCAACACTTAAAGAATACAAACCAGATAGAAAATACCTGACAATTCAAATTAATTGCTATTTTTGTACAAAATTGATAATGAAAATGTGAGTAGACTATATATCAACTTAAATAAATTGATCAATATGCACAAGTCTCTACATATAAGTACATACCTAACACTATGAAATAGCTCATGCATTACCCTTCATTTAATTTTCTAAAGTTCATGCAGTAATAATTCACATGTCTAATAATAACAATTCTGTGTGTGAGACTTAATAGCAACAGCTCTATGGTACTAGGAAGCCTACATACTGAGTGAGCAAATAACACAAGCACTGTAGCACTAACTCACGCGTGTGCCAGATGCTATGTCTAAATGAAACAGAGAATACAGTATGCACATACAATTATGCCCTAATGGTGTGCATCAAATGTACACCGATTGACTGGAAGAAAATTGTATGCATGGAATAACATTTAAAACTATTTGTATTCTTTTCATTTTTAAGGCAGTAAATATGAGTTTAAACTATAAATATATTTAGCAGGCACCACATAACACATAACCGCCAAGTCAGATGAGTTCAGTATTTAGACATTAGAAAATTCAGCTTTGTGCATTTAGTAAAGAGAATTGCACGAAGTAGGAAGCAGATACAGCTAACCAAATGAGGTAAGTATGGGAAATGGGGTAAAGATTTGTATAAATGGTTTCCCATACAGGATAAACCCCTATGGCTCATTCTCAGTAGGTCTTGAAGGAAATTTCCCCCCTTTCCCTGCTCCAATGTTTCCTCTCAGAACACACCAATAATTTCTACGAAGACATGGATGAGTCAGTCTCTGGATGGAGACTAAGAAGATAAAGCAAGATAACCCTCACCTTTTCTTTCCTTCCCAAACTTACACCTGTGAACAATGATACCCAATGACTTAGAGCCCTGATGTAATTTGTTTTGAGCCCAGCACTACTTTGTGTATTGAGAGCTTTGCCTAGAATAGACTGGCTGGAACTTTTGTGGTTTTGTGTTATTTTTTCCCCTAATGGGATAGCTTTAATTCCATGAAACACATATGAATCAAATCCCTTTTATCTACCTACCATTATGTTAATTACTTGACACTTCAATTTAACTGATTCTTCTGAGGTTTTCATTTTTGTTTGTTTGTTAATTTTTTGAGGAATCCCTCATTTCTACAGCCCAGTCCCTAGCATCCAATTGAATGGATTTGATGTATGATGTGGTGGGCAGGGCTCTGTGTTAGTGAAGCATGGATTGTGAAAGAACCCAAAAAAGACTGAGGCATTAGAAGTAAAGCAATGCTTAGTGAATGTACGTCCCAAGGGTGAGGAGTGCAGAAGTCAGGCACACTGCTTGCAGAAGTCAGTGATTATGTGTGCAGTTACAGGAGCTGGAATCTTGTTTTCATATTTAGCTTCCTTTGCCTTGTATTTCTTTCACTTAACAAGAAATGCAGGTGGTTCAGGAGTATATGGTGCTGATGGGTGATCCTGTGGCACAGGAAATATTGTCGGTGGCTGGCGGCTAATGTAGGTGCCAGCTCAGGGCCCAATTTAATTTAATTTTAATTTTATCTCATTAATGTATTATATAAAATGTCTCCAGTGGGAAATTCTCATTGACCAATGAAAATCCCTCTCTGGACATCACTGGTAAGATTTGCAATTGACACAAAGCCTCCAACTGCAAATACTGTTCTTGCAGACAACTGAAATCAGAGAAAGCTTGCATTCTGGTGCTTCATTCTTGGTGGTTTGTCTTCCCTTAGCCCAAGTTCCTCCATCGTAGAGGAAGGGGGACTGGTACCAATAGATCTGCAGTAGACCCTGACTCAGAGTGTGCACCCTGTTCTCATCAGCTTAAATAATTTCCCTTAAATTCCCTGACTCTCCTGTCACCATGCAACAGGGTTGTTTTTCTTTTTACAGTCCTCTCCGCATCCCATTCTGAGTAGTGGAAACCCTGAGAGAATGTACAAAAGGCCTTTCCCTGGTAATAGGGATCCTGGAAGCCCAAGAATGGAGGGATTCATAGTTGCTCCTCAGGATCTGATATGGTTCTCTTCAAATAAGTCACTCAACCCCACACCCAACTTTCCACAACTCCCCTTCCTGGGAAACAAAGCAAGATGAGATACTTCTTTGCAGATGCTGTTAAAACTTGGGTCACATAGGTTCACACACCATGATCAGTAAAATTTATCTCTCTGCTTAAATAACTCAAATGAGAGAAAGAAGAAAAGACACACTTCAAAGTAAACTATTAAATTGTAATGATGATGATTATCAAGGAATGTTTCAATAGCAGTTAAAAGAGCAAAAAATAAAAAAATAAAATAAAACTATCCAAAAGGAATCTCTAAGTAGATAGTAACTAAAAATAAACTTTAAGATTGCAAATATGTTTATGTGGAGAAGGGGAAACAGGAATGGTTTTTGGATACAATAAATTTCACAATAGCTTAGAGTGACAGAGCTCAGTATTTGTCTGCATGTGCAATACACATTGGGTTACTTGTACAATATGCTATGATGGGACATTCTCTTGACCTGGAGGAACACACAGGGTATAACAAATTAAAAGATGAGAGTAAATTATATATTGCTAAGAATAGCTAAGTAACACTTTTTATATTTTCATATGACTTCAAATTTACAGTTTGTTCAACTTCATTCTGTAGTAGCAGACCCTACAGGCATGTGTTGTATGCAGAAGGCACAGCTGGAGATGCTGGTAAGGAAGATAGGATGGGGTGGTCCATCCCATCCCACAGCTCATCTACCAGGCATGGCAAAGCAATATTGCTGGAGTGAGGGAGGAAAGGTATGAGAGACACCTGACTGCACATTTTCTAATTTGCTTATCCATTCAGGAGAATTTTGTAAGCATGTGGCAACGTAGGGTTTTCTGAAGGAAGCCTGCACCTATGTATTTAGACAACATTTTATTATTATTATTATTATTATTATTAAAATATAAGCTTTATTCTGAAGTTTAAAGTCCATGTCATGATACCTTCTTGAAGGAAGTAGGTGAAGGGACAAGGCTACATAACGTGTTCTGGTGCCAAAAAACATTTAGGGGAATTTACCTAAAATGTAATCAACTACACATAATCTCTCACCAGTGGCAGCTTTTCCAATCATAAGCATCAAAGAGATCATTGTCACCTTCTTCTCCCAGGCTTAGGAGATTGTGGTATCTGGGGAAGGAAGGTTGATGCCTCTGGGATGAAAGGAGGTTGGTGCTCAATCTGTTTAATGGGGAGACTGAGGAGACGAAAGGAGAAAGATGGATCATAGAAGTCCAGCAATCATTTATGTCCTAACATGTTGAAACCAAGTCTTTGAAAGTGGGCTTAAGGATATTTCCATTGTGGTTAGGGGGATTTATTTCCATTATATTGTATTTCATTCTCTTCTGGATGCAAACTTCAGGGTATTTTTGCAATGGTGCTCTTTGGAAAAGGCTCTTTAAGTCTTATTTCTGGAGGAACTTTCAAAACCATAAAAGTTTGGCCTTTAAGTCCAGTCATTTTAATAATATCTTATTATATAATCTAAGTTAATATTTGACTTTCTGAATCCTTGGTTAACATTTTGAGTTCAGGGAGCAGCTTTGGATAAATTCATACAACTTCCTCTCGTCTTTACTTCACCATACCATGCCCTGTGTTCCTGATTTGGCTGTTTAACTTCTTTCCCTTCTAATAATCAGTAATTACTCCTGATTTTACAAATACTTTTTTAAAAAATCTACACCCTCTATTAATCCTCTAGTTTTCAGCATATATAAAATTAATTTTGTACACTTATTTTGTATTCTACAAATTAAGTAAACTAACTGGCTACAGTGAACACTTTGTAGATTCCATAGCATTTCCACATAGATAAACTATTTTTTTCCAACCTGAAAGTCTTTTTTTTTTCTTCTATCTTCTATTTATCCACTGTCTAACTAGCTAGTATTTACATATCTGCCATCTATCTCACTTTATTTTAGTAACTAGGACATTCAGCACAATGTTGAATAAGAGTTCATGACAAAAATCTACTCCTTATTTGGATAGTGGGCAAATATCTAAGTAGATTTATGTACTTATTTGTTCGATTGTTTGTTTTAGTAGAATAGCCTATCAGGTTGAAGTTCAATTTTGTTTATAGCTTGTGAAAGTTTTTATTAGGAGTTGATGTTGACTATGTCCATTTTTTTTTTCTGTATTAACTCTCTGTTAATGTTCATTTTTTTTAGTCTTTGGCAGCAGCAGTCTGGACTAATCCAAGAAATACCTTTGCCATCACAGAATGTCTACTAAAGAGATCACTTGGAACTAAGAGGCAATGTATTGCTGTATAACACTGCAGGTCCCTTTAGCTATTCAGCTTCCTAGTGTACTCTCCCATGTATATGTTTAGTTGTTTAAGCAAAACAATATAACAAGATATTCCAATCTAACAATTTATTTCACTCCCGCAACTAAAGAAGCTTTCATTGCTTTTCAAAATAAAAAGACATATAGTCCCAACAAAATATATTTTCATTATAGACAAGCTACATAAAGCAACTACAATTCTCATTTTTTCTAATTTATCCTGAGATTATAGCTAATCTCTGTGACTTTCACATTTAATTACTCATTTGATATGTTACCTTCAAACAGAACCTCAGTTCCTATCTCCTTTATTGGCCCTGTGATCACATAGCCATGCCCACATGCTCAGAAACCACAGTGAATTTTTTTTTTTGGTTGTTACAGTTTTTCATTAACATGTACTATTTGGCATGTCAGTGCTGACAGACATGCCAGGAAATTACCTTGGTTTCAGACAGAGTCCTCTTTATCTCTATTGTGTCTAAGTAACCCACAATCCCTTTGGTGATTAAGATACATAATTCCTGCCATAGATTATCACCTTTTTATTTTTAACCATTGTGGTCAAATGACATGAAGAGCCCAAAATAGGTTGACGAATAATTCAACAATTGATTTAGTGAAACTTCTTACTCTCTCCTGTTAGAAGAATTCTCCTTGAAGAGGCTACAATCTTCAAGCCAGCTGAACTGAAGAGTAAAAAGCAAAAATCTGCAAGTGTAATAAGTCATTGTAAGGAGAGTAGAAACTTCCACTTTAATACTTTATTGCAGAAGCCCATGTATTTTGGCTATGAGGAAAGTGACATCATAAAATTATCTCTAAACCAAGAACAAACAATATCCTATGAGGCACAGTGCTATACTTTCAAGACATCACATCCCAAATGGAGTCATAATGTCCAAAATAAGTCTTTATACCATTACTAAGAATAGACACTTCTGGCTAATGAGATACAAAATTATATATATATATATGATGACTACACACGCATGAACCTATTACTGCTCTTCTTGGGCATGAAATGATTCTTTTGCTTTAACATAATCTACTATGGATGCTATAGTGCCCAACAAGACATTCTGTGACTATGAGAATTGTGCTTAACAGAATCATTAAGAAAAGAAAAGACAGCTCCTCCCTGGTGGCACAGCGGGTTAAATCACAGCACTAAGAAGCTAAAGCCACTTCAGCATGAATTTGATCCCTGCCCCGGAGGTGAAGCAGACCTCTCCTCACATGCCCACTGCTCCCCTCAGCAGTATACTTTGTCAGTCGGCCTGTTCTGCTTCCCACTCTGTCTCTGATGAATCATTTCACCACCCCTGTACCTCTGGCCAGTACCCCAGTTCTGTATACATAAATATATATATATATATATATATTTTTTTTTAAAGGAAAGACATTCCATATCTAGAGTGGGTACCGAGGCCACTGATGTCAGATGGTTGCCCTTTCCATCATGAAATAATTAATATGTAATTAATTTGCCCACAGATGTTAGCTCTACTCACCCCTAATCTATGACATTGTGCCATATCAGGAATTTACTATCTGTTTCTTCTTTTGCCAGATAAGTTACTTCGCAGTAGCATATGTGCCTTGGGAAGGTAAATCATGTTATTGAGTCCATGGCTTTGCTTAACCTGAGTAAAAACTGAAACACGAATAGGAGAAGATTGCTTGATATCCACAGATAATGTTGTTTTTCCACTGGTTATTATATATTTTTTCCTACTCTGATAATAAATTACATCTTCTGATCTGAGAACACCAATTATAATGCTATTGTATCGCTGGGTCATTCACACAACTTGCACCATGATATTCTACTCATTCTTTTTTGAATTGATGTGGATTTTTTTTTTAAATATCTGTGTCTTCAATTTAATCAATATAATTTTAGTGATGTCCTCTCTGATATTAAATGTACCCAATTTATTTATATCTTCTTTTATTAGTTCAACTTAACTTGTACAATATTTCCTTTAATTCTTCAACATTATATGAAGATTTAGCATCATGTCTACAACAAATATATTAATCGCTTTATCATCTATCATTTGGGCCTTTTTTATCAAATAAATATTTTGGATATGCTTTTACTAAGATGGTTAATATTTAATGAAATACACAGTTTTTAATTGAAATAGAGAGTAGTCTTATAGTTTATCTAGTATCCTCACTAGTAAATATAATTTCCTAACTTTTTGGCCAATTTTATATGCTACTTAGTACTGATCATTTATAGATGTTCTATGTATTTTATTTATTTAATTATTTGTCCCCTTCCAGCAGAAGTGAGAGTATTTTGGGAAGGTTTTACAAAAGTGTTGCTCACTGCTATATTGCAGTGCTTGCAACAATGTCCATCCATACTGGCATTTTTAAAAGATTAATTATGTGAATAAATGGGTGAGTGGATAAACAAATTTCTAATTAACTGATTGATTAATCTTAGAAAAAGTTCTTGAATAATAAAATGGAGGATAAGAGAAGAGAGGATAAAGTAAAACAGAAACTATTGTATCAATCACAGTGCTTTTTTTTTTTTCTTTCCACCATCTTCCACTTTCCTAATTACATTTCAGAACATATCATTTGGAAGTGGACAGTGATATATTTTGTGGTTTTCTGAGCAATTTTAAGATGAATATCCTACCAAAAGCATTCAGCTAAAGAAATGAATCATTCACTGCATATTTAGTTTATTTTTAAGATACAATTTTCATAACTGCTTCTGTGAACTAATTTTTGTTTATACCAGAAAAGATTTAAGAATTTGACTGCTTTGACCTCTGATTCAGATTGAAGGATGGTTAGAAGGTCAGTTTTGTTCTCAAAGGAATGGTGCTGTTTTAATTTTCTTTCCCTTGTTTTGGTTATCGAAGTATTTTGTGAACTTGGCTCCCACTTAAGGATCTCACAAAGACAGTATATGTTATTATTTATTTCTCTACTTTCTAACTGTGTGCTTTGACATTACCATACAGCATAAATATAGCAGTGTTCAGAAAGCGTACTGACTGTTCAAAATAGTTCCATCAATATCTAATTTGCTGCCTGTCCTAATGCACAGGCAGACTTGTACAATGCCAACATGTCCATTCTGTCTCTCAGGACATGTCATCTTTCCTCTACAGAGGAGAAAAAACCTAAATCTCAAACTTGCATAATAAGTACAGAAAGATCCTCTTTATTTTCAAGAAAGAAAAATGTTAAAGAAAAATTCTAGCTTTTCAGTTTTTGTTTCTCTAAAATAATTATCTTAGAGTTTGAAATGATACAGCACCATTGATATATTTTTTTAAATTAAAAACTCATTTTAAAAATCCTATAAAATGCTATTAGAGTCATGAAGAGCAACTCTCTGTGCAACTGTGACATTCAAATTGAAATGGCCCTGCAGATGAAATTGAGGCAAAAGTTGAAAAACCATATGTATCCCTAGGTTCTTCAAAACTTCAAAACTTATAAGCTTTTCTCTTTATCCATCTGTACAAACACATCTTTTTTTCTTCTCAAGTAAAAAGAGGGAACCCTTCACAAAACATAATTAGTGGAGTTTCTATTGTAGTGAAAACAGTGTTGCACTACACATAAATGGCCACGGCCTTTGAATGACATTTCAATTTTTCATTGATCCTAATTCATGAGTAATTATTAATCAGTGACATCTGGTGGTAAGCTCTATGCTTGTTGCTATGGGAAAAACACATAATTACATCGCTATTATATACCACTTATCACCAAAAAACCAGAACAATAAGTCTTATATTGGAGATGGTTGTGATTCTACTGAAACAAACTATTGTAGGTAAATTTCTGAAGTTATTTTGTAGCATTATTCTTAATAAGAGAGGTGGTTGAAGTTCTTGTACTTGTCTTTGACCTTTTTATATATATTATTTGTACATCATTTTGTTCATGTCTTTGACATTTTTATCTCTGGAGGATCAGAAATGACCTTTGTCTGTTTTATTTCTTTGTATCTCACTGATTTTCCTTCATTCATATTATCTCTGGAATGATGTTTATTGTTGTGTCAGTCTATTTCTTTCTATATAATACTCCACTAATGTTTTGTTGAGTTGTCTTAAATCTCTGAATTTCAAGTGTATCTGCCACAGTAGAATACTTAGAAAACATCTATATGCTTCCTTTTTTTTTTTTTTACCTTTTCTGGATGTAGATTTCATATTCCCTCTTAATTCAAAACATGTATGGGATATCCAATTCAAAACATGTATGGGATATCCATGCTCACCCGCATGCCTTTCCTTTCAATTTATTATCTACATCTGTATTATACCCTTTCTGGAAAGCAATTTTGTAGCTTTCCTTAGCTTTTGGGATATCTAAAGTGTATGTTCTCCCATCTAACTCGTGTGTATACATTTGTAATATAGCCTTTCTTAGTAGTCATTTCAGAAACTAGCTTTGCTTTTGAAGATAAAAACTTCCGAATTAAGTTAATACCTTTACTTTTTAGTTTATTTTCCAAATTATTTTTAATATTTTTCTCTTTCAGAATGTTGGTAATTCACATTATATGAAAAATTCTGGAATCTTGTCTAAATCCAGTGATGACCTTCCTTTAATCTCTTTGTATTAATCCACTTCACAAATTTTCTCTCTACGTAACTTCTGGGCCTCTTTTGAAGCTTGATAGGATGGTGTCACAACAAATTCAAACATTGATTTCCTTTTTTTTTTTGCACTTAGCTTGGCTCTGGAGTGTACATTACCTTTATGGTCAGCACAGGTGTTCTGCACTATCTATCAAAATGATGTATTGCTTTGTTATGCTTGGAAGACTTCTGAATTTTCAACTACTTTCTGTATAGTAACAAACAGATTTTGACTAAAAGAATCACTACCACGTAACTATAATGAGGATCATTAGCCTTCATTTCTCTCACTCACTCACTTTCTTTCTTTCTTTCTTTTTCTTTTGTTTCTTTCTCTCTTTTGCATTTAACTTGACTAGAAAATTTAGATGCTTTCACAGCATATTTCAAATTGGTCTTCCAGAAATTAAAAAAGCAACAGTGGTTTTTACTGGTTTATCATAGAAGTGTCAATCACAAATACTCTCAGATTTTTTTTTTTATTTGTGCATACAGAACTGGGATACAGGCCAGAGATGTGGAGGGTGGGAGAATTCACCAGAGTCAGAGTGGAGTGCAGAACAGGCAGATCAATGAAATACACTGCTGAGGGGAGCAGCGGGCGGGTCAGGAGAGGTCTGCCACGCCATGTGGTCACCTCCGGGGCAGGCGGGAATCGAACTCATGAGAAAGCGGCTTTAGATTCTCAGTGCTGTGCTTTAACCCGCTGCGCCACCAGGGAGGGCCCATACTCTCAGATTTTTTATGTGTTTCCTTATATTGTACATTGTTAATGAGTTCAGTGCACTTTTTGGTTAATTTCAGGATTAGGTCTTCCATGACAAGTTTAAATATAATCTTGCCTTAATTATTTTCTTCAGTCCTGCTTTTTCCTGTTCATCTTTTATATCTTCACCAAACTTCTACATCTGCTATTTTTTGATCTCTCATCATGTAATACATTCTTATTGAACAACCACTATGCTAAAAAAAAAAAAAAAACTATTTGTTAAGATTATGCAAGAAGGTGTTGAAAAACAAAACCAAACGCCATAAGCAACATCAACAAAAGTTTCCAATAGTTAACAATGGAATTTTAAAACCACAGAGAACTTTATGAAATCAATCTTATGAAAACTTCCTTTTATTTTGTAGAACACTACTAAGTTGAAGACTAAATATTTATGACACTTATAAATTTATTCACTGGAGCACCAGAAGCAGAACTTAAATAGAGCCCTCTGTTCATGCACTAAAATAGGGTATCTTATGTTTAGATAGTGTATCTATGTTTCAGAAGCCCCTAAAAGAGTAAACAATTTACTCCAGTAAACAATCTGAACTCCAGCATACATTTTATTTGTTACCAAGATATATAAACCCTAAAAATGCATTACTCCAATCAATGAATTTTATTTATTGCACATTGTTAATTGGTGAGAAACCCAAATGATCATCTATAAATTGGGTATCTATATCACTTTGGGGGGTTTTATCATTAATATACGGTTGTGATAAGAGAGTTAAGGGCCTCACATTAGAGGTAATCAGTGTCATAGTTAAAAGTGAAATATAGCACTTCCACTTGCCTTTCAGTGATCAGCACTCAAACTTACGACTGTACTTCACTAAAGTGTTATTGGGAAATGTAGTTTGCTTGTAAATTAGGGGGAAGAAAAGGGTGACTTTTAAGGCAAGTTAACCAATATCTGCCAGAATTAGAGATACTTGCTCTATTTCTGTAGTGAAGACCAGCTGGCAGGTAACATTTGCTTAATTTGTTATTTATGAGCCAAACTATTTCTCAACTTACCTACCTCCATATATAAAAAGGTTTATTATCACTTACTATATCTTTAAATATAATACAATAAAATAATGTTCTGTATTGACATATAAAAATGGATTTTGTTAAAATAATATTATTAGTAACTTTCAAGTTTTCCCAGATACAAGTGGATCCAATCCTGATAACCTGCAGCATGTGAAACATAAACTTGCTTATTTAGGTCCATGGTAATGTAAGAACTGAGCTAAAAAGGAGTAGAATTACAAAGTACAGTCAGGTCCAGAAATCGCCAACTTCTCCATGGTTTAATGAGACATACAATAAATTAGTGGTCCTGTGGAGGGATTAACATTAAAAGCGATAGGAAGTACTGGAAAAGGAGACTGCTACTTCACTATGTAATGAAGAGCTCTGTGCTTAGGAAAGTACATTGTCAAGTATCTCAGTAGCTAACACTGAAAACCATTACTTCCAAGACTTTCTGTGATAATCCTAGGTATCCCTCAATACTGAATAGATATTTGTCTCCACTAAGAGTAGATGGTATTAATAACTTTACAAAACATCAGAATCATCCCAAATTCCCCTTTTTCTTTTTTTTCCCCCTGAAGATAAACTCTTTACCTATCTCTGATGCCATGATGCATTCTGTCATATATCTCACTTCACAAGTGGCATCCTGGCCACAGTAATTCTCTTTCTAATATACAGCATTCATGCCTCATCATGTTAACAAAACTATTTTTTAATATAAAATTAAAATATTGTCTTACATTAAATTCATTAGTGCAACCAATAGTAAAGTTTAAAATTCTTAGTTTGTCCTGCTTATCAAGCTATTCTATCACTCCCTTGATCCACTCTAGTTATATTGCAACATTTATGATTTTAAGAACACGATGCTTATGCCAACTGCTGTCTTTTCCACAACCTAGTGATCGCCCTGGAAAAGCCATTATTTCCACCACATCATTCTTCATTATTTTATTAAATTTCACCTCAAAATCTGCATTTTCCAGGAAAAACTCCCTGGCTATAAGCCCATTTAAAATATCTGGCCTACTCAGACTTCAGGAACACTCACTGGGAAGGGATCCACAGTGGCCTGAGATGTTGCAAACTTCCATGTGTAGACTCCACCCTGTCAAGACTAGCAGAAGCTCACACCTCCCACAGGACTGAGATTGAGCACCATCCCAGACCAACAGCAGTCTTATGACCTTCTATAAGGCCCCACCTGTGACTGGTTAGACCTACAACAGATTAATCACTTCCCACAAGATCCTCACCCGCATCCTCACAGAACTGGTGAGACACTGGAGACACATGAGGAAGTGGTGAAGACACACCTAGAGTGGCCAAGACCTCATGACATCCAGTGAGGCCCTGCCAGTGGTTTTCCAGACACATAAGAATTCTAAACAGTGACAGGGAAGGAGCACACCAAGGAGAAATCAACATAAAACAGCTGGATCCCAAAGCTAATAGTGGACAGAGGAAAAGCTAAAAAAAAAAAAAATGGCATCAGAAGTCCCCAACTGAACTAAAACATACAGAGAGAACAAAGCTCCAGGCCAACCAGATACAAAATTTAACATTGCAATGATAAAAAATAAAGAAGTCTAAGAAAAGTCACACAAAATAATGAATGCCCTTACGAATGAAATCAATTAACTGAAAAGGAAAATAAAGTCC
>NW_004567113.1:2010802-2016974 GCF_000260355.1 Condylura cristata
TTATATAATTTAAAGACTTCAAAAGGAAAATACATGAGGTAAAAATTTCAGGGAAGTCAAAGGTATAGAATAGATCAAGTGGGACAATGAGTCCATATAATTGAAGAAGCAAATGCGCAAAGTGCAGATAGAGAAAGGAAGAACAAAATAAAATAAAACAGAAGAAACACTGAGAATTATCTGACATGAGAATAATGAGAATGGCATTGAATGAACAGAGACAGAAAGGAACGTAAAATGTCTTTAAGAAATAATGTAGGGGCTTACCTGCTGGCTTAACGGGTAAGAATGCAGCACTGCAAGCTAGCGGCAACCGCTTCAGTGAGAGTTGCATCCTCGGCAAGGAGGAGATCCACATAGCGTGCCAACCTCTCCTGACCCGCCCGCTGCACCCTTCCGCAGTGCACTTCCTCAATCTACCTATTCTGCTCCTAGCTCTGTCTCTAGTGAATCTTCTCACTGCCCACACTTCTGGCTTGAACCCCAGTTCTTGTATATATAAATAATCTCTAAAAACAAAAGAAATAATATAGGAAAACCTAGAGAAAGGAATAAAAGTATAAGTAAAAGAAGCTGAAACAACCCCAGCATACCAAGGTAAAACAAAATAGACAGCAAGAGATATGATTGTGAAATCAAAAAAAAAAAAAAAATCAGATTGAAGAAAGAATATTGAAGTTGGCAAGGGAGAAGAAGCAGATAATAAATAATAGTACTCCAATAAATCTAACATCAGAATTTTCTGAAGAAATATTGTAAGCAAGAAAAGAATGAAATAACATGTTCTTGATACTCAAAGAGAAAAACTGCCTGTCAAGAAAAGTTTGTCTGCATGATTCATCTATACATCTATGTATCTATATAGCTATGTATCTACCTATCTATCTGTCTATCCATCTATCTATCTATCTATCTATCTATCTATCTATCTATCTAAATATATATATATATATATATATATATATATATATATATATATATATATATATATATATATATATATATGATGGAAGAATAAAGGCCTTTTCACACAGAAATCTCAGTAAGTATGAAAGCACTGAATCACCCCTTCTAGAAAAATTTAAAGGAGCTTACATATTGAAACTGAAAAGAGGAACATACACAAAAAAAAGCTAAGTAAGTACATAGACCAAACAATTAATATAGAGGCAATGGACTATGTCAAATCAATAGTCATTTTAAGTGTAAATGGACTGAACTCATGGATTAAAAAAAAAGAATACTGAGGGCCCTCCCTGGTAGCACAGAGAGTTGGAGCGCTACACTGTGAATCTAAGTTAAGCAGAGGACACCTCGGTGAGGGTTCATTCAACCCCCTTCCCTGGAGGTGATCCACATGGCACAGCCTCTCCTGTCTGACCCACTGCTTCCCTCAGCAGTGTACTTTGTTGACCTGCTTGTTCTGCTCCTTACTCTATTTCAGGTGAATCCTCTTGCCACCCCTGCACCTCTGGCCTGTACCCCATGTTAGTATGCATAATTAAATAAAATCTTTTAAAAGAAAAAGAATATTGAGTGCCCAGTTGTATCAGGAAATTTAATCCAAACTTACACTGTTGTCAGCAGACACACCTAAACTTCAGTGACAGACACAGGCTCAAAGTAAAGGGCTGGAAAATAATTCAACAAATAAATAGGACTCTAAAGAAGGCAGAAAGCAGTATGTATACCATACAAAATAAATTCTAGTTTAAAATTTTAACAGGTGAGGGCCTCTCTTCTGGCACAGGGGTTAGTTTCAGGGCTATCAAGCGATCACCGCCCATGGCAGCACGAGTTTTACCCCTGGCTACAGGACAACCCACATGGCACGACAGACATCTCCTGTCTTGCCCCCTGCACCACTTCCTCAGTGCTGCATTTCAGTCAGACCTCTTGTTCTTCTCCCCACTCTGTCCTTGGTCTCTAGTAGATCCTCGCACATGTCCCCTGTATCTCTGGTCTATACTCCAGTTCTTAACGCACAAATAAATATTTTTAAAAAGTTATTAGAAGAACATAACAAAAATCAAAGCAGAGGTAAGTCCAATGGATATTTATAAGACAGCCCAAAACATCAATGAAATTGAAAGCTATTTCATGAAAAAAATAAATAAACCAGCATGTACCCTCTAGCATGTATCACCAAGAAATTAAAGGAGAGATCTCAAACAAATAGAATCAAAAATGAAAACAGAAGTCAAAATAGATGTATCTGAAACTCAGAGGATAATTAGACACTCAGTAAATATACATATGCTAATAAATTCATTTACCAAGAACAGGTGAACAAAGTCTTAGAATTACACAGTCATTCAAGACTGAATAAGAAAGTAATAGAACTCTGAACATATCAATCAAAAGTAAGGAAATTGAAGGAGTAATCAAAAATCTCCCCAAAACTCAAGTATCGAGAGCTAAATAGAATTCACAAATGATTCCTACTAAACCTTCAAAGATGAAATATACCTATCTTATTCAAACTTTTCCAAAAATTGATAAATAATGAAATCTTCCAAATATTTTTATGAGGTCAATTTTATTTTAATGAGAAAATCGAAGACAACAGAAATATTGTATGTCAATCTTCTAATGAACACAAAGGCAAGAATACTGGATAAAATCCTAGCAAACCAAATCCAACAATGCATTAAAAGGGTCATATACCATGACCAATTGGGATTATAACAGTAACACAGAATGGTTTAGCATCTATATCATAATAAACATAATTGACCACATTAGCAAATAGCAATATAAATATCAATAGATGTTGAGAAAGCATTTGATAAGATTCAACATACATTTGTGTGAAAAACATTTTATAAACCAAAGATACAACAAGATGCCTTGATATAATAAGAGTGATTTACAACAAACCTATTGCTAATATTCTCAAGGGTGAAACAAAAATTTTGTACTAATATCTGCTACAAGAAAAGTATATCCACTCTCACCTTTGCTATTCAACACAGTATTGGAAGTTCTAGTTAGAACAATTAGTCAAGATAAAATATAAAGGCAATACAAATTTCCAAATAAGTAAAACTGCCATTATTTGCAAATGGCATGATAATATAAATAGAGAAACATTGAGATTCCACCAAAAAAATATGATTTAAATAATCTATTTAGCAAAAAGACAGGGTTTATACCGTTTCCTGGTGTGAATGCAAACTAGTCCAGCCCTTATGGAGAGCAGCATGAATGTGCATGAAAACATCAAACACGGATCTGCCACTAAACTCAGAAATTCTGTTCCTAGACATCTTTCAAACAATTAAAATGAAAAATACATATTTGAAAGGAAATTTTCAATTCCATTTTTATTGAAGAACTATTTACTGTAGTTGAACTCTGGAAACAACATTAATGCCCCAGGACAGTTGGGGCATATCAACACAATGGAATACATATAAACAACTGAATACTACTGAATGATCAAACAATATAAATCCATGTCATTTGAGCAACAGAGCTGAAACTTGAAAAAATAATGTTAAGTTAAATAAATGAGAAGGAAAAAGACAAATCCCAAATGATGTAATTAATGCATGGAATATAAGGTAAGTAAATTAATGGTCAGGTAAAGACAAGCTGAAAACCTTATCCCTGATAGCTGCCTACAGAGCTAAATTACTTGGGGAGCAAGAGGGAAAAGGCAGAGAAGGAGAAATAACAAAGAGAGTAGGAAATGCCATGGTTTATAGCAGTAGGCTATGGTAGTGGTTGCACTCAGGTGGCGATACCATTGGAAATATAAGAAATTCCAAAACTAAAAATAGTATCAAAATCCAAAATGTACTAATCAGTCATTGTTTACCAATAAAAAAAAAAAGCATAATCTTTCCACATTCAAAACATTTAGTTTTCAAAAATATTTTCCTGAAAAAGTCTTCATTGTTGTAACATTGGTTTATGTCATTGTTTGCATTTGAGAATTTTAGTAACTTCCCTTTCAGATTTTGTGACTATACTACCCCACAACAAAAATGCCCACAGTCAATCACAAGGTCCTTTGCGTTCCCTCCCATAATTATAATTGCCTCTACCCTCCCCTACACCTTCAGGCAGGTTCACTTCTATAGTTATATTTCTAGGGTCCTTATTTGATTCTTAGCTTTGTTTCTCTGGATTCTCATGTATTAAACGCCATGCTGGATTTGTGTCTCTCCTTTTGACTTATTTCCCTTATCATAATACCCTCCAGTAAAGAAGTTTGTTTTGTTTTGTTTATAAAACATAATTTAAAATAAAAACCACTGATCTCTGGACTTTAATAGTAGTTTCTTTTAATGTGATACCGAGTGGAAATGGCATCATAATTAGTCCCATGATATATATATTTTTTAAAGATTTATTTATTTATTCATACAGAACTGGGGTACAGGCCAGAGATGCGGAGGGTGAGAGGATTCACCAGAGACAGAGCGGAAAGCAGAACAGGCAGATCAACGAAGTACACTGCTGAGGGGAGCAGCAGGCGGGTCAGGAGAGGTCTGCCACGCCATGTGGTCACCTCCGGGGCAGGCGGGGATCGAACTCATGCAGAAGTGGCTTTAGTTTCTCAGTTCAGTGCTTTAACCCGCTGCGCCACCAGGGAGGGCCCCATGATATTTTTATAGTCACACGACATCTTTCCAAGTTAGAGTTACACAAACGCTACAAATTTGAGTTAAACCTCAAATTAAAATGTTAGCTTAACACTTAACTAGGATATGTATTCTTCATGGTTTTCTAACTATGGGATTCATAGTACTAGGCATATACGTTCGTCATAACAGATGTATATTCTCAAATGTTCAATGTAAATTTGCAGACTAGGGAGTTTTTTTTTTTTAAGATTTATTTATTTGTTCATACAGAACTGGGGTACAGGCCAGAGGTGCAGGGGTGTTGAGGAGATTCAACAGAGACAGAGTGGGGAGAAGAACAGGTAGATCAAAGAAGTACAGTGCTGAGGGGAGCAGCAGGTGAGTCAGGAGAGGTCTGCCGAGCCAGCAGTGTGGATCACCTCCGGGGCAGGCGGGAATCCAACTCATGGGGAAGTGGATTTAGCTGCTTAGTGCTGTGCTTTAACCTGCTGCACCACCAGGGAGAGCCCTGAAAGTTGTTATTATACAGCTATTTTTTGTTGATAAAGAAAAAACTCATCTCTATTCATATCTTTTTCAGAGCTTCTTCATAGACAAGATGACAAATTTCAGATATCCTAGACATTGTTTCAATGATGGGTCACATATAATCACTACTATGCGAGTGACTAAGAAAAATTAGAACAACTCGAGGATGGTGCTGTGATAAGAAACAGAGAGAGAATAAAAGCATTGAATTATTGTTGTAGCATGCTACTGCAAGGTCTAAAATAACAGCATTAGCAGAAAGCAAGGGTTAGGGTCTGTCTTAGCCTTCCCTGATGGTGCAAAGGGTTAACACTGTACTATGAAGCGATAAGCAGCTACTGCACTATGATTTTTATTCCAGCCCCTCCTGTCTGGCTCACTGCTCTCCTCAGCATTATATTTAAGTAAATCCTTCTGTTCTGCTCCTTACTCTGTCTCTCGTGATTCCTCTCACCACCACCTTGACACAACACCTCTGCCCTGCACCCCAGTTCTTGTATATGCAAGGTAAAATAAATAATTAAAATATAAGTGTGTCTAATGATATGGTAATGGATGAACCCCAATTATAAAGACCAATAACACTCAGGGCTGTGTTTTTAATGACCAACTCAAGTGATTCATTATCTAAAAGAAAGAAACAAGAGCTTGTTTTTTGTTTGTTGTTTGTTCATTTTTTAAAAAAAATAGTTACCCTGGTTGTTCTAGGCAACTCTTTAGGGATGAAAACTACAATCTGAAAGTATGGAATACCATATGTGGTCACTTCATACCACACTAATTCATGGGCACACAGGAATCTAATAATAAATAATAAATTCAAAATTGCAGGAAAAATGTAAATATAACGTATATTTAATAATAATGGTGGTAGATTTTTCAAAATCAGAATTGGAAATCAACATACTATGGAATACTTTCTTCACAACGTTTACAGAAATCTCCACTAATTTTAAAATTTACCCCCAGTGAAACTTAGTTTGAAGAATGAGAGTTAAATAAAAGTGAGAGTTGAATATAAGGTGAGTGAAATAAAAGTGCTATATGCA
>NW_004567113.1:2017674-2028087 GCF_000260355.1 Condylura cristata
AAAAAAAAAGAATGGAGCAAGTTTTTATGCATAGTGAAATAAATAAATAAATACCCAATGATGTCACATGTATGTGAAATACAGGAAAAACTAGGAATCATACACAAACAAATTCTTGAAAGTTGGACATGGTTCTGAGGCTTTCAGAGAGGCAATAGTTATCAGGAGGGGTGAGTAATGGAGAAACATGAGAGTTTGGGAGAATACAATAGACTATAGTGGAGGAGCATTGGGATCTTCCATGATGGAGTACTCTGGAAATTCCACCTAAGGGAGGGTATTCTATACTGTCAAAAAAATAGTAAAAGTATAAAATAATGACACTTTGATAAAGTTTTTGAGGGTATTCTATATTATTCTATATTGTCAAAAAATATGAGTATAAAACAATGACACTTCAATAACATTTTTTTAAAAAGAAGCAAATTTAAATAAACTAGTAATTTAAAAGACAGAAAAATAAGTAGGAGGAAAATGAAACAGTCATCAAATAAGTAAAGGCAAGCAGATAAATATGTAATCTCAAACAATGGACTAACTTTAGTTAACGGAATTGTAGCAATGTGTATCAATGTATACAACATTAATAAAATTGCACTTTAAACTTAAAAGGAAAATAGAAATATCAATTATAACTAATCAATATACATTTTGTGTTACTATATTAAAAAGAATAAAATACTTCTCATGTGTCTTAAAGATGTTAAATAATGACAAAATATTTTAATTCAAAGCATTTTAATTATCAAAACATTTGGTAGTCAGCAAATATTTATGGAAACAGGAAAGTACTAGATACTGCATATATATTAGTGGAAAATCATATACAAAATACTGTCTACTCAGAGGTAACATTTTTTTTTAAGATTTATTTATTTATGCATACAGAACTGGGCTACAGGCCAAAAGAGTAGGGGGTTGAGGGGATTTACTAGAGATACAATGGGGAGTAGAAGAGCAGACTGTCAAAGTGCACTGCTGAGAGGAGCAGTGGGCAAGACAGGAGAGGTCGCACCATGTGGGTCAGCTCCCTGGCTGGAGATTGAACTCATGCTACAATGGCTGCAGAGAGCTTTATAGTGCTGCCATTTAACCCCCTGCACCACCGAGGAGGGCCCTCAGAGATAAGTTTGCAATGGAGAGCTTATATTCTATTGTGAGAAAAATTACAGTTTTGAACCTGTAATTAATTAACTGATGTCTTTGAAATAGAGGTATTATCAAAGGAAAAATGATAAATTTGTACTCATAGTGGATAATGGTCATGTATCTCATTCTTTAATCAATATAACAAATAAACATAAATAAGGTTGTATGAATATAGACTATTTAAACAATATAATTACAGATTTAATATAATGGTCTTACACAGTACATGTACCATCAATCCATCTCTAGGTCACATAGAATATTTAAGTTAAATGATTATGCAGGTGATGACAAACAATGTCAGCACATTTTAAGTATTGGCTTTATATATATATTTCATTATCTGAAAAAAAGTCAGAAAAACTGGCATCAGTGATACTGTAAAAATCACAAACACTATAAAACCCTATATACCTAATAGCCCATGTGTTTGTATAGTCAACATAGCAGAAATTAGAACCAATTGGACCAGAATTATAATGAATTTTATAATCCAGTATGTGACATGATATTGGGATTTTTTTATAGAATTTATATTCTACTATTAGAAAACAATATAAGTTAAGCTTAAACATCTCATTTGAAGTGTCAAGAAAGAACAATGAACATACAAACTCTAGAAATAATTGAACAATAGAAACAATTGAAGGAAAATCATAGATTCTAATAAGACAAATTTTTGAAAAAAATAGTAGAAAGTAAAAAAATAAAAAAATATTGATATTAAAATAAAGGATGTGACTATACATGTATTTTTTAATTACTGAATATTATGATAGTATTAGACTAACACAGTCTAAAATTTAAATGAAGTGGACAACCTTAAAGAAAATTAAAGTATAACTGATTCAAGAAAAACAATGGAGCAATGACAGTATTGCATTCATTAAAGTAACTTAAAATTTCTCAACAGAGGAAAAAAATCTCAGCTCAAACTCTTTTAAAAGAAAGAAGGGAAAAAAAAAAGTTCAGGTTTACATATAGCATACAATTAACCTACCCAACCACTTTTACATTGTTTGAAATGGAAGACCCATCTGTTGTTTCTAGGTGACCAAATGGTGGAAAATAGAGTATTTTAAAGTATGGGCTGACTGTTGCATGGAAGGTGAAAAATAACCTTATTTTAACTCATTTTCCTTACAGACATATTGACTGATTAAATTTAAAGGTTAACTGAGCTTTTCAATTTCTCTTTATGCTTACTAAGTATCAATGTAGTGAAAGACCAAACTGACGCCATGACAGGTTTCAGAATGCTTCTGAACCAGCCAGGCCTAAGTTTCGGTTATCAACAAGGCTCCAAGGCCGAGTTTAACTGTAAATGTCTTAATCTGGCTCATCCCATAGCAACAGCCAATTAGCAAATAGGCAAATAACCAGTACATATCAGAAAGAGACCAGATGTCCTAATGTATGCTGGCCGAGTAGCAAAGGTCACATCTTACATGCATAGCCCAACTAGGTTAAGACAAGATAACTTTGTTCAATGTCAACCAATCAATGTACTGCTGAACTAAATCTTCCCTCTGTTGAGCTGAAAATCCCCTCTTCTGTAAAAAAAAAAAAAAAAACCAAAAAAAAAACTTCCTTTCTTTCTTGCCTTTCTTTCTTTCTTTCTTTCTTTTTAAGATTTATTTATTTGTGCATACAGAACTGAGGTACAGGGCCAGAGACTCAGGGGTGGCGAAAGACTTCACCAGAGACAGGACAGAGTGGGGAACAGAACAGGCAGATTGATGAAGAGCAGCGGGCTGGTCAGGAGAGGTCTGCCACACCATGTGGTCACCTCCGGGGCAGGTGGGAATCAAACTCATGCGGGAGTGGTTTCAGCTTCTTAGTGCAAATGCTTTAACCTGCTGCCCCACCAGGGAGGGCCAACCCTGCCTTTCTTGAGCTCAGGCCTCTCAACTTCAGCCACTGTGTAGGTGCATGCTGGGAGCCCAGGCTCAACCTTGCAACAAAGACCCTCATGTGCTTTGCATCAGAATGGGCTCCCTGGTAGTCTTTGGGAATCTTGAAATATGGGCATAACATAGGACTTTATATGATCAAAGTTCCTAACTTAACCTCATAACCATTACAATACGCATCTGTGTAGTTGTCTTCTGTGTGCACACTTATTTATATTTACTTACTAATTTTTATATATTTACCCACTAAACTGTCTGATGTTAATTTGATCTAATGACATAAAAAGCCCAGAAGAGTAGGGGGCATTTCTTTATATTTACATTTTTATCATTTAAAATTGATCAATTTTTTCTTCTACTTTTTACATGCCAAGTTAAGAGATTTGTTACCAGTGAGTGTATGTTTTCTACTAGTCTCTCTCTCTTTCAGAACTTTTAAAAGTGATGTTTAACTATATGGTCAAATAGCATCATAGGTGTGTTTCAAGAGTATTGTAATGTAATTCAAAGTCTATTTACATTATACTTTATTTCCCCTTCATCATTCAATTGATGTATTTTACTGATTTACCCAACTTCCTTCCCCTTAGCTTTCCAGTAACCACTAATTTAGTCTTATAGTATAAAAGCTTATTTTTTTTTTATTTACTGTATTTATTTGGTTGTCCTCTAAGATGCATAACAGTGAAAATATAAAATGGATGTCTCTTGCTGTATGATTTATTTCATTAAGTATGATGTCCACTCATGTATTTGAAAAATGAAAGAGTTCATATTTTTTTAAACAGCTCATTAGTAGTCTGTTTTGTATACATGCCGCATATTATTTAACTAAAGTATTCAACCAACTTTTGGCTATTGTGAATAATGCTTTAATGGAGGGATATTTATTTATCTTCTAATTAGTATTTTTTTAATCTTTGGATAAATGTCCAAAAATAAGATAACTGGGATGTTTAGACTTTCTACTCTCAAATTTTTTATTCTCCTATATATTATTTTCCATAATAGTTACTCCATTATGGAAAATAAAATACACACACTTTGATCAGTCAACTTCTATTTTTCCTTCAATGCTAAAACAATTTTACAATATACTATTTTCTTTCCTCTGGTTTGTGTTTGTAGAGTGTCACTGTATTGACCCATCTACAGATATAAGATATATTTGATGTGCAATTTGCTAATAATATATGGCAGCAAGGAACAACAATACCCAAATCATTTATTGATTACAGCCTGAGTTCCTTACCCATGAGCACAATGGCAAAACTACTTAGAATCAGAGAACAATAATGGTATTTATTTAAAAAAAAAAAAAAAAGGAACAGAGATGCTGAGGCCAAAATTGGTCATTTACCTCACCCGAATCAGTGGCTAGTGTTTTAAAGTCCTAAACACAAGTGCTCCCAAGATGGTGTCTGAAAGCTATTATCCAACTTTGAAAGACACAAAAGGAGATGTTTCCCAGAGCTGTTGAGATGCCCCAGAGCAGAAGAGGCAAGGGATATTCAAAACAGCAACTGCAGTACTTGAACAACCTGACAAATGGCCACACTCACACACCTCAGCTCAATGAGGCATCCCAGCTATGGGGTTTTCACCTTCCAGGCTGTAACAGCAGCAAAATTGGGAACAATTTCAGTTGCTGGGCCACCTGTAGAGCCTCCAAACTTTCCCTCTCTGAGGTTGCCTGCTGGAAACTTATTCACATTCTTCAGAGGCCCACTACCGCCTTCTGGATGGTCAGCATGGTGGGCATGGAATTCACTGACCCTGAAATAATTGGAGATCCAAAAAATCTGAAGTCACAGACACTGAAATGCCCAATTGCTGTTATCTCGCACACTAAATGTTTGACAATGAATCCTGAACAATGAATATCTGGGGCTGCTCTTCAGTCCTTTATATTTCTTATCAGTCTCTACCCCAAATGCCACACTTGTTTACATTTTCGCTGGGTTTACCCATCCTCATCTGCATCCCCCCAAAAGGGCCAATAACCCGGCCTTAACCAACGAATAAAACCAATTTTTTTTTAATCATTTGAATTGCAGTCATAATTATAATTGCTTATTGAAACAATTAAAGAAGCAATATTAATATGATAGATGCTATAAGATTCCAATCCTCATAACCTCACAAAAATAATGATTTAGCAGCAATTCATTGACAAACAAAATAGCTTAGGAAAACAATGAAGTATCTGCAGATACCCAAAGGAACACAAAACACAATGGAACACAGAATACACAAAACTTTAGAAGACCATATTCTATATTTTGAGGATAGCTACACAGAAAAGCTTTTATAAGCTTTTAGGGGAGAATCTCTGCTAGCTCACGGGGGTTAAGGCTAAACACAATAACTGCCATGGCTTGAGTAGAATCCTCAGTCAACCCAGGTATGGTGAAGCAGACCTTTCCTGTCTCACCCACTGTTCCCCTCAGCAGTGTATTTCAGTAGATCCACCTGTTCTGCTCCCCACTTTGCCTCTATTAATCCTAACATCTCCTACATCTCTGCCCCATATCTCAGTCCTTCTATGCATAAGAAATAAGTTTAAAATTAAGTAAAAGAATTTTAAACAATGCTGTGATGCATATAGCTACAGGTGTAGTTGCCTATTGTCAATTTAATTATTAGTAATTAATTGTTCATTTATATATGATCAGAGTACTCAAATTGTTTAGTGTTTTGCCAAGATGCTTTAAAAAAAAAAAAGTCATTAACTGGGCCTCCTCCTGGTGCAGGGGTTAAAGATAGTGCTATGATTCTGTCACCATCCACTGGAACACAAGTTTAATCCCCAGCCAGCAAGGTGATCCACATGGCACAAAAGACCACTGCTGTCTTGCCTACTGCTCCCATCAGCAGTGTACTTTAGTAGATCTGCCTGTTCTGCTCCCATCTCTCTCTCTGATAAATGACTTTAATCTCCCCACTACCTCAGGACTATACCTCGATTATTGTATGCATAAATAGATCCTTAAAAAAAGGCATGAACTAACTATGATACTGACAAAATACTCACCATCTTTATACCAACATTGGTATATAACTTTAAAAAATAAGTAGCTCATTTGATTGAAATTATATCTTGTAATGTTTTAGTCTATTCCTTAAAAAAGATTGTATACCTACTGCTAGTTAGGCATTACTGTGCCTCTTTCATATGCTTTATTAAGCAATACAGATAAGTCTCATAGTCTAGACTAATGGTATTTCTGTGGGGAGACATAAATTTTATTCTAATGGATAAAATAAAAGGATGATGAGATTCTTATAAGCACTAAGAAGAAAAATAATTAGGAAAATATGGCTGGAACTGAGGAACTCAGATAAATACTTTCAAAAATCTTTTCTGATGATATTTTACATTTAAATCAAAGCATAGGAAAAGTCATGATATGAAGATCTGGGAAAGACTTGCAGACAGAGGGAATAGCTAATCCTGAAAACCACCAGATATTGGCACTGCTGAGAAATCAAAGTAACAGCAGGTGGCAAGTGCCATACGGAAACAGGAGACATGCAGGAGTTAGAGTTGATTCACACTGAGAAATTCACTGTGTGCTAGGAAAAAGCCTTGCAATGTGACAGCACATAGAAATTAAGCTGAAAGGAAAAAAACTTTGAAATCAGACCCAGATAAAATGTCTAGTGAGATTAGAGAGAAGGTAGGGGAAATAATCAATGAAATCAGGAAAAGAAGAGCACGGTTATATGTGTCAAAGGCGTGAGGTTGATCTACCGATTAATCTATCACGAGAGTCCTAGGCGATAGCTGGAAGGAAACAGATACCAGATAATTATTTTGAGAGCTTTAACTCAAAGAAGAAAAATAGATGGAAAAGTAAGATGGCTATTGTCTGTGTTGTATGTTGTATTTATAACAAATTCCACTACATAAGGACCAGTTTTTTTTTGAATATATATCTTCACATTTTCTGATGGAGCTCCTGCTCCATCAGTGCTGTAGCTGACCTATTCCACTTAAGTCCAATACATCTTCCTTTTGTATAATTTTATGTATATATAACCTATATATGTATATATAAATTTAAGTAACATTGGTATATTATGTAAACGATGAAACCCTTCAGTTATATAATGAAGCCATTTCCACAGGTGTGAGATGTCATCTCTTTTGGAATTTGATGTGCATTTCCCTGATGATAAGTGATGATGAGCATTTTTCACGTGTCTATTGGCTCACTGCATGTCTTCTTTGGAGAAGTGCCCAGGTAGTTCTTCTGCCCATGCTTTGATTAGGTTATTTATTTTCTTTTTGATCCATGAATTCATTTTATATGCAGGTGTATGGTTTGCAAATATTTTTTCCCCACTTAGTAGCATTTCCCTTCATTTTGATCATTCATTTCACTGCATAGAATCTTTTTGGTATGATATATTACCAATCGCTTATATTGTCTCCTGTTTCTCTTTCAGTTGGAAACCACATGAAAAAAATAATCACTGAAAAAATAATCAGTGAAGTGTCTTGTCTGTACTTCCTTCTATTCGTTTCATTGTTTCAGGTCTTACATTTATATTTTAATACATTTTTTTATTTTTTAGGTTTTTTTTTTAATTTATTTATTTATTTGTGCATACAGAACTGGGGTACAGACCAGAGGCTCAGGGGCGGTGAGAGGCTTCACCAGATACAGAGTGGGGAGCAGAACAGGCAGATCTACAAAGTACACTGCTGAGGGGAGCAGCAGGCGGGTCAGGAGAGGTCTGGCTCGCCATGTGGTCTCCTCCGGGGCAGGCGGCAGGCAGGAATCGAACTCATGCGGAAGTGGCTTCAGATTCTCAGTGCTGTGCTTTAACCCGCTGCGCCACCAGGGAGGGCCATTAATTTTTAGTTTTAACTGATTTATTATTTTAAGTAATATAATAGTTTGTTTTTACATCATTTTGTGCATATTTCCATCTCAGTTGTAATCTCCGTGAGCTTCCCATCACCAAATCACCCATGTGCCGTCACCATAGTCTATTGCATTTCCCTCCCCCCACTTTTTATGATCCTATTCCCCATTCCACCCCCATAAATGTCTCCGGTATATAGCTGTTCATTATTATTATTATTATCCCACCTAGTGTGTTATACTACTGCTATGAGTGAAACCATCCGGTATTTTTCCTTTTCTTTCTGGCTTATTTCACTGAGCATGATCTTTTCCAACTTCATCCATGTTGCTGAAAAAGGAATGTGTTTGTTTATTTTTTTGGTTGCTGAGTAATAGTTCATTGTGTATATGTACCACATCTTTTTAATCCAGTCATCCACTTTTGGGCATTTGGGTTGTTTCCATCTCTTTCCAATTGTAAGTAAAGCAGCAATAAACATGGGGTGCAGGTATCTTTTTGAAACAGTGTTTTTGTTTCTTTTGGGTAGATACATATATTTTTATACATTTTAATTAGCTTTTATATATGGTGTGAGATAGATAATGGTAGATAGAGAATAGAAAGATGATAGATAGACAGACAGATAGACACAGAGCAATTGTAATTGCTTTATGTAGGACATACAACACCATTTTGAATAATAGTTGTGAAAGTGGGCATCCTTGTTGTAGTAACAGATGTACTATAAACATTTAAACTGTTGATGTGATATCAGCTGTTGATATGTACTATATACATCCTTTATTATGTCAAAGTGTGTTCCAACTTCCTCCATTTTGGGTGAGGGGTTTATTTATTTTTTAATGTTTGGATGTTTCACTATCCATGTATAGTCAGGTAAACTAGTCATTTGTCCTTTGTTTCTGATTCCTTTATTTTGAATTTGAATGATGTACCATACCACTTCTACAGGTCCAATCACACAATCAAAAGACATGTCAATTTAACTTCCTGTGCATGAGTTTGAAAACATGGAAACAAGTCCTTTTCTTTCATCCTTGATAGGTAGCAATTATGTATGTTTTCTGTGTAGAAAGTCCATTGAGGTGAAATCAAGGAAATGAACCTGGTAAATCATCAACTTTGTCTATGGGGGTAATAGTGGAATATTGGCTACCACATTAATAAGTCATTTTCTTTCCTTCTCAGACTTAGCGAATTATCCATTACACTTATTCCCCTGGCATTGTGCCTCTCAAAGGTTAATCAAAATCTTCAATCTTTCCTTGGGAGCCTTATATAAAACTATATGTAAACATATATAAATCATGTACTATGAACTCCACCAATGTTCTTTTTTTTTTAAAAGGTCATCATAATGTAAAATAGTTGTATTTTAATGTGTTATAATTTCATTAGACTTCTTGAATTTAAAATGTTTAAATAATTCTTATTCTCGTATCTGTGTGTATATATATTATAAATTGTTACAAATATCAAAAGTTTATCTTTCCTTTCACAGCTGAATAATATTCCAGTGTGTATATATGCCAATTCTTCTAAAATTTACTGATGTATCCTTGGACATTTAGATGGTTTCCACAAGCTAGTTATAGTAAATAATGTTTAAATGAACAGAAGTGCACATATCCCTTTGAATTTTTTTCATTATGTAGGTAAGTACCTTGGAGAGGAATTGTTTGAAAATACAGTAGGTATATTTTTGATCTTTTAAGAAATTGCCATACTGTTTTCCATAGGTTCTGGAAGAGTTACATTCCCACCAACTATGTATGAGAGCTCCATTTTCTCACTAACTCATAATTTTCCTGATCTTTTGCATTCTTCTATTCAATTTGCTTAATTACATATTATCAACATAAAATACTTATAGTATCATTATTGTATATTTTGGAGAAAAAAAAAACATGACCAGATACAAGAAATTAAGTTATTAAATCTTACTTTATTTTATATGTGTCTGATCCATAATTTACACAAGTGACATATTTTCTATAATATAAATACTTACTAGTAAAGTGAGTAAATAGTCTATTATTTCAACTTTTTAGGCATATCTTGTATTATTTTCAAACTTAGCTACAGTGATTTGTCATAAAGACTTTCATACATGAGTTTCATAATTGTGTTATATATGTTATGTGTATATGTGTGCTACATATAATAAAGGCTATTTTCTTAAAGGAGAATCCTATGCTATACTATTTAAATATTAATACATTTGATTCTTTGTACAGTCATTTTATTTTTCTAAAAGTTTGTTCCTGCTTACATTCCAAAATCAATATAAGAAAATATCACTTCACTACATGTTTTCCAATATTGTGGCTGATTTGTGTCAGTACAATCTCTGCCCTGGCAGATGTAGCATTCCAGCCCATCTGTGGCTATGCAGGTACCTCTTTTTTTCTCTTTTTCATAATAAACCTACCCTTTTAAAATATAAATATGTTTTATTATATATAAGTGTTTG
>NW_004567113.1:2028877-2030740 GCF_000260355.1 Condylura cristata
CAGCCTGTTCTATCCCCCCACCCCTGTTTCTCTGGTGAATTCTCTCCCCCTGCAACTCTGGCCTATAATCCAGTTCTTGTATACATAAGTCAACTTAAAAAAATAAATAAAGTTATATGTTTTGCCTTTCACCTGCAGGTCATTCCATGTTCCTCCTTTTTAACATGTTAGAACTTGAAATTCAAATGCCCAGAAAAAGTTCTTCCAGTAGTCTCTAGACTAAATCCATTGCTGCCTGTTTTTACAGCAGGAGATTCATGTTTCAAAATAAATCAAAAACGTAAATTAAAGCTCATGGGAAATAACTTAAAATATGCAGTTACTCTTTAGATTATATCTGCATTGCATTATGATCCAATCATGAATTCTTCAAAGTTATGAAATAGTCATTGTTGTTTCAGAATGACAAAAAATCTTTGTGCTTCCCTTGCTCTAGTGAAAAGCAGTTTGACTGAGAGTGTCAGTTGTTTGGAATACGGATTTTTGTGCAAGTCATATGTATAATGCTTCTTCAAGCTTTAGTTATTATGAAATGATCATAGTTAACTGTCATCAATTTTGACATCTGGAATTATGATTTGTGTGAAACAGTGTGCTTTAGAATTTTATGTTTACTACTTTTGCCATAGCTAAATTAACTACGACTAAGATTTAAAGAAAACAAAGGAGAGAAGATGTCCCTCTGATCGAGTCAGCATTTCCAGAAGTTTTAACCCCAACAGTTGAAGATGATAAATCACATCATCATTCCTGACCAATCAAGCAGAGAAACAGTCAAGACAGAAAATAATGACTTAACCTTCTTTCGTTCTTTCCTTTATTATTCACAAAGAAAAAAAATTAAATGTCGCAAAGCTCTTCTTAGGCTTGTAACTCTGGAGACAATATGGTTTGTAATTCCTTTTTGAAATATGTAGGAAAAAATACAGGTATTCTCAAATAAGAAAAAAAAATGCACCTGCCTAATAATGTGGAAAAGCTCTAAAGCTCAATTGAAAAGACAATACTTTGGAAGTGTATTGTTTATAAGGAAACAATTGCCCTGAAACCTCAATTAGAAAACCAACATTTTAATGTCACCAACATTGATTCTGCAAGTGAACAGATGTCAGACAAATTATTTTTTTATTTAATAGCAGCACTATACAGGCAAAAATATCACTCTCAGTACTTTCAAAGATTAAAAATGCTTAAGGAAAGGTTTCCTTAGACAAGTTTCTAAATCTTACACATTTAATAAGATTACAAAAGTTACTTTAAATAAAATATTACTAGGTAAGTATAGATGAGTTCTCCAATAAAGGTTTTGGAGAGAGATAGCTAGTTGCTTAGGGAAGTAGTGAAGTAGTTAGGGTTCTTTTGGTTGCAATTACCCAACTTTAGTATTGCAAGATTCTGGTTAGGCTTTATAGATTACAGGAGGATATCTCAGAGAAAGGGTAAATACAACAAAGAAAGTAAAAATAAATAATTTATCTTAAGAAAGATTCTCTATTTGGTACCAACTTGTGGGTCAGCTAAACATGTATTACCAAGCAAAGCTAAAAGCAGAGTAAGGAGTTAATAAATTTGGGAGTTAGTAAATAGGCATACCTATTTAAATATATTAGCTTGAAGTGTATAGGTATTTAATCAATGTTTGGTAAATAAGTGGCTACCATTGTCCTGTTATTCAACATCTGTGTGTCTATGTATAATACACAGAGTGTAAAATGCTATAGATTGTGTCATCAGAAAACTCCAATGAGTTACAGATGTCCGTAGTGAGATTTATTTATTTATTTTTAAGATTTATTTATTTGTGCATACAGAACTGGGGTACAGGCCAGAGGCTCAGGGGCGGTGAGAAGCTTCACCAGAGAC
>NW_004567113.1:2030840-2033122 GCF_000260355.1 Condylura cristata
GCCATGCCATGTGGTCACCTCCAGGGCAGGCGGGAATCAAACTCATGTGGAAGTGGTTTCAGCTTCTCAGTGCAGTGCTTTAACCCCCTACGCCACCAGGGAGGGCCAAGTAGTGAGATTTTTTTTTTATATATATAACTTTTTGATTAATCTCCTATTTTGTGGATTTCAATATATCTTCTATATTTGTAATCCCAAGACCACTAAAATGATTTTTCTTTGTCCCTTTTACCTACCAAAGTAAGTATCCATCTTTTATCGTAAACAGACTCTTTACAAACTGGTTAAATGTTCCCTTTTTGATGAAATAGTATGGACAGAACATTAAAACTGAATTTCCTTTTCAATTTTATTTATCCTATTTATTTTACTATAATTTCCACTAACTTAGTTGTTTTTCATCTCATGCTCTACCTAAAATATTTAATTTACAGACTTTTAAAACTATTTTAATTCTCAACAATAAAGATATGTTCGTTTAAGTTCCTTTTCCACTATTCCCCTTTTTGTTAAACCATAAGTGTATAATAAATAATACCTTAAACTCACAAACTGCCTTGCACCTAAAATATATTGCCAAATTTTAATATGTGGATGGGATGATAGTGCATAGGAAAACTGGGTAATGAATGCATATGACTTTTTAAAGGACTTTTAAAGGACTTTAAAGAATTTTGAAAGGAGATTTAAAAAGATAGATGCAATATAAAGTCTTGGGAGAAATCCTTGATATTTAAAAAACTTGACTCATTTAACTTATGGAAGAAAATGTAAATGTAAGAATGTTTTCAAGTGTGTACGTCAAAATTTTAAAATTTCGATACAAGGAAGAATGTTAAGAACTAGGGGAAATAAGAAAGAGTACAGTAGAGAGTACAGAGTAGATAATAGAATGTGTAATCTAAAGGTAGCATTGCAGCACACACTTTAATAGTTCATTTATTATTCTTGCTAATTTAAGCAAGACACTTTAATGAGCTTGAGATGATTAATTCAAAACTTAGTCACAAAAATAAATCAGTTACAGAAAATGGCATAAGTCAACATAAGCGCCAGGCAAAATTAACAAAGTTTCTGTCACGTTTATTTGCTTTAAGAAAAGTAAAATAACACCAGAAACTGAAGTACTATGCATCCTCTCCTCTAGACTCACATCCCTCCTAGAGGCAGCACTATAACAAACTTGATATTTATACTTCAAGTTAATAATTTGATAATTTTACTTCCATAAATTATATAAAGTACTTTTATGTGTAAAACATTTCTGAAAATCTCTGAACCATTCTTAAAATGCCTTTACTAAATATTTATTTTTATTAAATATTTTTAAATATTTATTTATAAAGAACTGGGGTGCAATCCAGAGGTGCAGGGACGGTAAAAGGATTCACCAGAAACAGTGGAGAGCAGAACAGGCAGGTGGACCAAGTGCACAGCAGCCTCCGAGACAGGAGAGGTCTGCCCCGCCGTGTGCACCGAATCCGGGCAGGGAATAGAACACTAACTGAAGCGACTGCGCCAACCTGCAGTGATACATCCTAACCCATTGCGCCACAAGGGAGGAAGGGGCCTTTACTTAATATTTTATAGTGTGTTTGGATATAGAATAATTCTGCGTGCAAACATCTCCCGTTCTTTGAATGTTCCACAATCTGTTTATCCAAACTTCTATTGTATATATCTAATAAACTCAACTTTTCCTATTACCACCAAATGCGTATGTTTGTCCTTCATGAACATTTTGTCTGTTTCTTGTTGCACAAGTACAATTTTTCTAGAATTTATACTCAGAAGTGGAAATTCCAGGTCATAGGATGAGTTTAAGTTGTGTACATTTTCAACTTTAGAAAATATTGATAAATATTTATTGGCATACACATTTATGTAGCTTATAGAAAAGTACGTGAACTCCTACTGAACACCTTCATGAAACAGAAATTTATGACTTGTAAGACATTCTGACCATCATATAATGTTCCTAATTAAAAAAGTCTTCTGACAGCTTGGGATAGACAATCGTCTCTTCCTTGAATCTGTCCAGGGATTTGAAGGACTTTGGAATACCAACCTTGTCAGTAATTAAGGTCACATCACAACAAATAACATAAAAGTTGCACAGTTTTCAGATTTGTTGTTCAGTCACTATATTAGAGGTGACTGAATATAGGTGAGAAGAGACTCAATATTTTAATTTTCATCCTCCTAATTTCTTGAGTTGAAAAGTTAACTCACAGTTTTCCTGATTTTTAGTCTTTCTTGTCTATTAGTGAGTCATGTCATTC
>NW_004567113.1:2034592-2039329 GCF_000260355.1 Condylura cristata
AATCTCTGATTTTTATTTTGATCTCCTATCTTAAATATTCTTATCCAGTATTTAGACCTACTATATTTTATTACCAAAAATTATGTATTTATTGATATTTATTGTATTTATAAGTATTTATTGATATTTTCTAACACACTGAATTTTCCCACTGTTTTATGTGATTTCAACTTCCTTGTTGCTGACAGATATGCATTAAAATATTTTTATTAACGAGCTATGATTTATAAACTTTCTTTTTTTTCTGTGGATGTTTCATAATCATACTTTATCTAGTAATAAAAGTTTATGTTGTCATTGATTATTTCTCACTACTTCAATATGATTTTATTTTTATTCTTTTCATCTAATTAATAAATGCAATTTTTGGAATTTATTATAGCTTATTGATAGTCTCTTTTGTCTGTTATGTTCATTATACTTTATTAAAATAATTTTCATATTGATTTGTTTCTAGTTGCTTTCAGTTTGGTATTCTCTTTTGACATCAGGAATCAAAAATGTCATTAATTCTATATAACTTTCAATTTTTTCTAATTGTACTATTGCTATTGTCTTCACGAATTCTTACTAAAGGTATGCTAAGTAATTTTTCATGTCTGTTACTTATTTTGATGATTTTGTTGCTGTATTTTTATCATTAATTTACTCTGCCTTTAAATATTAACTATTCCATAATGTTTCCACTGCAGTTTAAATTTTAAATTACATTCTAATTTCTCAATTACTTTTTATAATATATGCTTAATACAATATCTTATTCCAACATTTTCTCCATTTTATTTTATAATACTAATGTCTACAAGGACTTGTCAAAAATGTCATTCAGGCTCTCAGTTTTATGGCACAAGTTTTCCAGTATCTGAGTATCTGAGACTTCTTGCTTGTAACTTTGTATGTGCTTTAAGTTTGGTAGTGGTTTTCAAAATGTTTCCTCCATGACCTAGATTGTAGAGCTCTTACTATAATACTGTGAACTATATTCTTATTAAATATATATGGACCTACTTTTTATCATTTTATTTTTAGTGTTTCATTTAAAATTTTGAAACCTTAAAATAGGAATCTGAAAGATCTGGGACAACATTCTTAGTCTGAAATCCCACAGATGACTTGAGTAAAATATATGTTGACCCAAAATAAATGCATGGCATAAGCTGAATTTCTATAGTTTTCTTAAAACTATCCACTCATGACTCTTAATGCATTTAAGCTTTTTTATAGCATCTTAATGAATATGAAAGCTTTCATAGCTTTAACTCCTATGAGGTGCAGGATTTCATGATGACTGGATTTATTAAACTGTTTTAGTTGCTATTCCTCATGTACATAAGGATTGAAGTCAAATTTTCCTCCTTTAGGAAGCTGAAAACTCCAACTTTCATCTCAAAAGACATCTTACATGTACATGCTCCTGTGAGCCATTTCAATTCCAATCCCTATATAGTTTTATTTTTTTTTTAAGTTGCATTCAAACTAGAGACATACAGAGGGAAAAGGATCATTGCGTATCTTGGCACAGAAATATGAAAGACAATAAGAAATTTCTAGGAGCAAGTACATGCTAAAAAATCTCAATTTGTGCCCTCCCTGGTGGCAGAACAGGTTAGAACACAGCGCTATGAAGATAGCTGCAGCTGTTTCAGCTCAAGTTTGATCTGAGTCAGGGGGTTGACACACGTGGTACATCAGACTTTTTCTGTGTCACCTGCTTTGTCAGTCTGCCTGTTTTGTTTACCCTTCTGTCTTTGGTGACTCCTCTCACCACCCCTCTACCTCTGGCCTATACCCCAGTTCTGTATGTATAAATAAATAAATCTCTTTTAAAAATCTGAATTTTTTTGAGAAATGTACAAATTTTTATATCAAATAGTGTGCAAGACTCACTCAAGAAGTTAAAATGAACAAACTGTGTTTGTTGGAAATGGAAATTGAAATAATTTCAATATACAGTTGAAATCTCCCCTGAAATATAAGCCTAAAACCAAATGGCTCTACAAAAGGAATTTGAAGATTTTGAAGAATGAATTCTCATCTTGCTAAAAATATTGCTTAAAGTACAGAGAGGATGAGTACTTCCTAATATGACTCAGATATTACCCTGATATTAAAACCAACTAAACATAACAGGAAAGGAAAATTATAGACAAATAGTCATGCTGCACACCAGTCAAAATATTCAATTGAATATTGGAGAAGTGAATTAAACAGTATATTGCAAGGGTTATACACCATGAGCAAATTGGATTTATTCCAAATACACAAGGGTGACTTAATATATGTAAATAAATCAATATTATGAATCATATCACCAAAAGTGAAAATAAAAATCACATATCAGTATGCAGGTAAAATATTTGATAAGATTCAGTATCAATGTATAATAAAAAATCCTGGAAAGATGGTAGTAGAAAGGACTTATCACCTCATTTTAAAGGACATATGTCACAAACCAACAGCCAACATAATATTTAAGGTTGAAAACCTAAAAGTTTGCTCATTAATATCAAGAGCAGTATAAGGAATACTATTGGGATCACCTTTGCTTAACTTACCGTCAGAGATTTTGACCAAAGTTATTAAACAAAAACAGGTAATAAAAAGAATGCACACTAGGCCCTCCCTGGTAGCATAACAGTTTAGGTCGCAGCACTGCAAGCTGGCTGCTGGCCACAGTCGTTTCAGTGTGAGTTCAATCCCCATCCCGGAGGTGACCCACATGGTGCAGCAGATCTCTCCTGGCACACCCACTGCTCCCTTCATCAGTGTACTTCACTGATCTACCTGTTCTGCTACCCACTGTGTCTCTGGTGAATCTTCTCACTGCACCTGCTCCACTGGCTTGTACCTCAGTTCTGTATGAATAAAATAAATAAAACTTAAAAAAAAAAAAAAGAATGCACATTGGAAAAAAAGTGAAATTATCACTCTCCACTTATGAAATGTATTATAGTGAGACAATACTAAGAACTTGATGAAAAGCAACAAATTAATATAGCAAAATGAAAGGTTAAAAATAATTTTATAAAAAAGAAATCCATGTCCATTTTACATATAAACAGCAACAGACAAATTAAATTTAGTCAGTAGTTGTAGTTACTCCAAAAGATTTAAAAAAATAGGAATTATACTAACATATGTGGTAGAATACCTGAGCAAGTAGAAATACAAAATCTTACTGAATAATTTAGATAGCTATATTAGGAGATGGGAAAATTCTCATGCTCATGGATGGGACAAATCCATAATCAAAATCATTTAATTCAATTCCTTGAAAATTCTCAGAAATAGTTTTCAATGAAATTGTACAGAAAAACATTGAAATTTACATGGAATCACAAAAGACCTCAGATCAGTAAAGCAACACTGAGAAGAAAGAATAAAAACAGATATATCTATTACCTAACTTTAAGCATTTAGTATAAAGGATCAATAAAAAAAAAAAACAATGTGATGTTGGCACAAAAAATAAATATAAGTATAAGTGGATCTATAATAAGGCAGGCATGATCATAAAAACACACTTTTGATCATGTTGGAGAACTAGAAAGTCACACAGACATATATTGAGTTGGATTGCTTGCTAATTCTAAACCAAATAGACTCCAAATGTATTAAATATTTATATATAAGATCTGCAACAATAAAATACATGGAGTAAAATTTTAGTAATGCATTCCATAATAATAACTTACACTTATTTTTGGTAATTCAACCATTACAGTAATAGGGCTAAAAATAAAAATTAAAAAAAATTGCAATAGCATAAAATTTAAAAGGTAACTTGTGAAGAAAAATACAAGATGATTTAAGAAGACATCCTATTGATGCCTTATTGATCCAGGATATATTGAAAAATACAAGATGATTTAAGAAGACATCCTATTGATGTCCTATTGATCCAGGATATATTGAAAAGTTCAAATAATTCAGCAATAATTAAAAGAAAAATACTGAATCTATATATGGCTAATAAATATTAATAGATTACCACACAAAATGTTAACCAAAAAGCCACAATTCATGTGAAAAATGTGAAACTTCACTTAAACAAGAGAGATTCAATTTACAACCACAATAAAGTATCATCTCATGCCCATGGAATGCCACATATTGTAAAGTCCTCCAGGATGCAACAAGATGGCGACAGAGTAGAGATGCTGAAATCACTATGTGTAAGCTCACACAGGAATATAAGATTAAAAACGGACTGTAGACTTACATACTACAAGTCTCAACCCAAATGAGAAAACCCTGGACTTACTAGAAGAAAGAAAACTGAGGGAGAATTGGCAATTGGAGAGCTCTGATAGGGGAGCTCTGATCTGGGAGCACCCAAGCACAGAGGCAATAAGCAGTGTCGCAGACAGGAGGCTTGCTGCCCATTCAGTTGGATGAGAGGAACCCAAGCTGTGGGAAAATACTGCTCAGAGTGGACACCTAGAGCCCATGAGGTGGAGTGGAGGAATTGGTGACTGGAACAGCTGCAAGCTTTGCAAACCTTCCAGAGCTCCATGAACACCCCACCCCCACAGCATAGGCCTGGAGGCTCGTTTACTCCATTAGTCACTAATGCAGGATCAGCAAGTTCACAAAGCTCCTGACGTAAAAGGGGGACAAAAACAAAAAAAACAAAAAAAACAAAAAAAAAAAAAAACAAGCCAGTTAGACTGAATCAAAAACAGGCCCAACCATGAGAAGCTATACTTTTTTAAAAGAAAATTTATTTGTTTATGC
>NW_004567113.1:2039499-2040495 GCF_000260355.1 Condylura cristata
TTCAGTGCAGTGCTTTGACCCACTGTACCACTAGGGAGGGCCCAAGAAGCTACACTTTTAACAACCCCCCCAACCCTCAGATGAGAGATTTGCTACTACTCTACCCTGCTTACCCCATCTACCCACAAAAAGCCCTGGTGTTAAAGAGAGAAAACTCAGCTCTGCAAGTGGACCCCAAGTGGTGAGGAAACAGCTCAGGGAGAGACTGCTTGGAATGGGTATAAAGTGCCCTGGAATCACTGAGGTAGGATTGGAAGCAGCACATCTGGGAGGCTTCCAGCCCTTCTGGTGCTCCCAGAAACCCTGCTTTCCCCACCCCCATAGCAGAAGCTAGGACTAAAGGTGTTACTGGACAGCAGTGGCCTGAAGACTTATGAGCCAGTAAGGCACTGACTTGCAAGGCTCACAATGCTCAGAAAGTAAACAAAACCAGTGACTGGCTCAAAGACAGGCCCAGCTACAAGAATAGCTACAACAATTCTAGCATGCCCCACACCCCATGGGCACATCCAGGCACAGAGGGAACCCAGGACATCGGGAGGCTACAAAGATCAGCAGGTACCTTCCAGAGACAAGAACTCAAAGTGTTACTGGAAGAAGCTGAACACCACAAGAGACCCCTGACTGTCACTGGCTGAGATGACAGACACAATACCACACAGTGGAATATGGGAAAACAGGCAAAATTGAAACAAAGGAAAACTCAGAATATCCTCCAAAACTGAAGTGTCCGGAAGATCCTCAGCCATTCCAGAAAGAACATCCAGAAAAAATAAAGCTGGTCAATAATGGCAACACTGTGTCTCAATGAATAGAAAGTATTAGAAAATACATGAAAGGGAAAAGAAGACAAACAAATACTCAAGCAAATCCACAGGGGAAAAATTCAACACAAAAAGATCAGTCACCAGAGAGAAGAAATAGAAGAACTGCTCAGCCTACCAGATAGATAATTCAGAATCATCATGATAAAAAAAAAAGTTGAGATAATAATAA
>NW_004567113.1:2041757-2043381 GCF_000260355.1 Condylura cristata
AAGGGAAATATCAGTGTTATACATAACCCAGAAGGTGAAGAGAAAAGCCAAGGAATCAAGAAAATATTCACAGAGATAAAACAATTCCCCTAATATGAAGAAGGAGATGAAAGTAGACATCCAAGAAGCATAACACCAAACTACCATGATGACCGGAGAACTACAGCAAGGCACATCATAGTAAAACTAAGATTACAATACAAAGAAAAGATAATAAGAATAACAAGAGGGAAGAAACAAATAACCTATAAAGGAAAACTGATCAGACTGACATTACACTTCTGCAAAGGAACACTACGAGCAAGAAGAGAGTGGAAGGACATACTCAACAAACTCCACAGCATTAAATGCCAACCCAAAATATTCAATCATGCAAAGCTCTCCTTCCTCTACCAAGAAAGAATAAGGACATTTTCAGACAAACAGAAACACCAAAGTTGTTTCATGACTAAGCTCCAATCCAAAAAAAAATACTATAAGAAGCCCTCAAACCAAATCCAAGATGAGAATGAATAAGAAAAGTAAAAAACAAGTAAAAGGACCAAAAAAAAGGAAAATGTAGGTGTCAGTATATCAATATAATCTCCAAATGTAAATGGCTTCAAATCATCAATAAAAAGACACAGAATGGCAGTACGTGTAAAAAAAAAAAAAATTCTGCTGTCTACAGGAAGCACATATAACCACAAAAGATAAAAACAGATTGAAAATAAAAGAATGGAAAATATCCTACAAGAAAATGGAGCAAAAGTAAAAATGTCAGTCAGGAACAGTTGTACTTCTATCACATAAAATAGACTTCAAATTAAAAATGGTTAATAGAGACACAGAAGGCCACTACATTATGATTAAGGAGGCAATACAACAAGAAGACATAACAATAATCAATGTATATGCCCCAAGTGAAGGAACACCAAAATATATTAGCAAACTACTGTCATCTATGAAAACATATATCAGAGAATATAATAGGAGACTTCAACATGTCACTCTACACAATGGACAGATCAACCAAACAAAAAACAAGCAATGACACTGAAGCTCTAAACAAGGACTTGGACAACATGGGTCTAACAAATATCTATGGAATACTGTATCCCAGAAAATCTGAGTATACATTTTTCTCAAATCCACATGGATCATTCTCTAGAACTGTCCATATACTGGGTCATAATATAAATATCAATAGATACACTAAGATCGAAATCATACCAACTATTTTGCTTGAATTTGAAGGAATTAAACTAGAAAGAATTCATATGAAGAAGGCAAGAAACTCACCTACCACATGGAGACTAAAACCCACACTACTGGAAGACCATTGGATCAATGAGATCAAAGAAGAAATTTAAAAATACCTGGAGAAGAAAAACTTTGATGACACAAGTCTTCAAAAATTATGGGACACATCAAACACAGTTATAAGAGGAAAACATAGAGAAATGCAGGCTTACATAAAGAAACATGAAGTAACTCAAAGAAACAACCTAATGTCCCATCTTAAAGAACTGGAAAAAGAACAACAAAATAACAAAAAAAAAAAAAGTAGGAGACAGGAAATAATTAAAGTCAAATCAGAAATAAATGAAATAGAAGTATAGAAGTTAGAGAAACAGTCCAAAAA
>NW_004567113.1:2043481-2047078 GCF_000260355.1 Condylura cristata
AAAAAACCAAGAGAAAGCACAAATAAAGAGTATCATAAACAAAAGATGAGAAATCACAACAGATCCAGCAGAAATCAAAAGAAAAATCAGAGAATGTTATGAACTATATGCAAACAAGTTGGACAATTTAGCAGAAATGGACAAATTCCTACAAGTCTACAACCACCCAAAGCTAGATGAAGAAGAAATTGAACAACTAAACAGGCCAATTAAAAGCAAGAAAATTGAAGAAGTAATCAAAATCCATCCCCAAATTAAAAGCCCAGGACCAGATGGACTTACAAATGAATTTTACCGAATTTTCAGAAAATAACCAGTGCCTTTTCTACACAGACTCATCCAAAAAAATTGAGAAAGAAGGAAAGCTGCCACATACTTTCTATGAAGCCTACATCACACTAATACCAAAACCTAACAAAGAAAATAAAAACAAAAACAAAAAAAAAAAAGAAAACTTCAGACCAACCAATATCTCTAATGAATCCTGATACAAAAATCCTCAACAAAATCTTAGTCAACAGAATCCAGCAATGCATTAAAAGAATAATCCACCAGCACCAAGTGGGCTTTCTTTATCCCAGGAGCACTAGGATGGTTCAACATAAGAAAATCAATTAATGTAATCCATCACATCAACTGACAGAAGAATAGAAACCACATAAACATATCAATAGATGTGGAGAAGGCATTCGAAAAAGTTCAACACCCATTTATGGTTAAGGCCCTGGAAATCTTCGGAATAGAAGGAACATAAATCAACATAATAAAAGTCATATATGACAAACCCACAGCCAATATTATCCTCAATGGAGAAAAGCTGAAAGCCTTTTCTTTGAGATCAGGAACAAGACAAGGATGTCCATTATTGCCACTGCTCTACAACATAACACCGGAAGTTCGAGCCAGAGCAATAAGACAGGCAAAAAGATATCCAAATAGGGAAAGAAGTAAAACTGTCCTTATTTGTGGATGACATGTTAACTTGCATGGGAAACCCGAAAAATTCCAGAGAAAAGAATCAAAATCATCAACCAGTTTAGCAAGGTAGCAGGATATAAAATAGACACACAAAAGTCAGAGGACTTCCTATACATAAACAACCAATCAGAAGAAGCAGAAATAATAATAACAAAAAAATCCCATTTTCAATTAAAACAAAACAAATCAAATACTTGGGGCTCAACCTAATAAAAGAGGTAAGAGACCTATACAAGGCATATTACAAAACACTGTTAAAAGAAATATAAGAAGACAACATGAAGTAGAAAGACATCTCCTGCTCATGGATCAGGAAAATTAACATCATCGAAATGGCCATCCTGCCAAGAGCAATATACAGATTTAACACCATCCAAATAATAGTCTTGATGACATTATTCAAAGAAATAGAAACATATTGATGTGATTCATATGGAACAACAAAATACCTCAAATAGCCAAAACTCTCATTACTAAGAAGAAAGAGAATAGAGGCATTACAATTCCAAATTTCAAGCTATACTACAAAACCATAATAATCAAAATGGCATGGTACTGGAACAAGAACAGACATACAGAGCAGTGGATTCAGATAGAAAACCCACAGGTTTATGGGCAGCTGATATTTGACAAAGGATCAAAGAAGATACAATGGAACAAAGAAAGTTTATTCAGCAAATTGTTTTGGGAAAACTGAGAAGCTACATGCAAAGAAATGAAACTAGATCACTACGTCACACCATACACAAAAATCAACTCGAACTGGATTAAAGACCTAGACATGAAAACAGAAACCATAAAATACCTGGAAGCAAAGATGGGCCAAACACTACAAGAAATACACTTCAGCGAAATTTTGAAGATACAGCACTCGATGCAAAGATAATGAAGGCAAGAATTAATAGATGGGACTATATCAAGTTAAAGAGTTTCTGTAGAGCAAAAAAGGCATTACAAAGACAAACAGAAATCCCACTCATTGGGAAAAAACTTTCTCACACAAAATGAGTGATAAAGGATTGATTACAATATATATACAAAGAACTGATGAAACTCAACAAAAATAAACGACCCCATCAAAAAAAGGAAAGAAGAGCTAAAAAGACACTTCTCCAAAGATGGCCAACAAGAATCTGAAAAATGTTCAGCCTCACTTGAAATAAAACCACATTGAGATTCCACTTCACCCCAGTGAGAATGGCATCTGTTAAAACAATTAGCAACAACAAATGTTGGTGGGGATGTGGAAAAAATGGAACTTTCCTGCACTGTTGGTGGGAATGCAAACTAGTACAACCACTATGGGAAACTGGATGTCCCCCAAACTGCTAAACATGGAGCTTCCATATGACCCAGCAATCCCACTCATAGGTATTTACCCAAAAGACACAAAAACACTGATTCAAAAATACACCTGCAACCCCATGTTTATTGCTCCTTATCTACAATTGAAAAGACATGGAAACAACCCAAATGCTGAAAAGTGGAAGACTGGATTAAAATGATGTGGTACATATGCACAATGTAATATTACTCAGCAACCGAAAATACTACTACTAATAGTAATAATAAGCACATGCCTTTGCAGCAACATGATGGAGCTGCAAAAGAAATAAGCCAGAAAAAAAAAAAAGGAAAAATACCGGATGGTTTCACTCATAACAGGTATATAAAAGACCAGGTGAGCAAATAATAAAAATAATGAACAGCTCTATATCAGAGACATTTATGGGGGTAGCATTTGGAATGGCATCAAAAACAGTGAGGGGAGGGAAATGCACTGGACTGTGGTGATGATACATGGATGATTTGGTGTTGCGAAGCCCAAGGGGATTACAACTGAGATGGAAAAAGGCACAAAATAATATAATATTAAAAAAAAATTAATGCATAAAACAAAAAGTCCTCCAAATGGCCTCCCTGGTGGCATAAGGCGTTAAGTCTTAGCACTATGAAGCTATCATCAGTCAATGCAGCATGAGTTCAATCATCAATCCGGTATGTGACCCTCATGGCACAGCAGACCTCTCCTCATTGCTAACGTCAGCAGTGTACTGCATCGATCTACTTGTTCTGTCCCCCTTTCTGTCTCTGGTGAAGCTTCTCACCACCCCTGTACCTCTGGTATGTACCTCATTTCTTTATGCATAAATAAACCTTAAAAAAATAGAGAGAAATGGAAATACTATAGGACCACGCAATCCCACTTTGGGTATATTCCAATAATGATTATGAAATCATTCACACAACAATTTGAATGTCCTACAAAGTTCACAGTAGTGTTATTTGTAATTGGTTGCAAATGGAAGTAGTTTAATATGCACTAACAGACTGATTGTATCAAGATGTGTTTAATTAATACCACAAAGTATCACATAGTTGTCAGAAATGATGTTATGCATTATTTTCAACAAAAACGGAGGAAATTTAAGAGAACATTGCATCAAATTCAATATGATCGAAACAAATACTGAATATTATATGGCAGATAATTCAATAACAATAAATTATTTTAAAATAAAAGGACATTGGGCCCTCCCTGGTGGCGCAGCGGGTTAAAGCACTATACTAAGAAGCTAAATCCACTTCCGCATGAGTTCGATTCCCGCCTGCCCCGGA
>NW_004567113.1:2047428-2053519 GCF_000260355.1 Condylura cristata
CTACTCCCCACTCTGTCTCTGGTGAAGCCTCTCGCCGCCCCTGAGCCTCTGGCCTGTACCCCAGTTCTGTATGCACAAATAAATAAATCTTTAAAAAATAAATAAATAAATAAATAAATAAAAGGACATCAATAAACATACTTGAGGACTCTGAGTATGATATATAGGGAAAAAGGATAAATTGTTGGTGGTGAGGAAAAAGAAAAAAGAAACCGAAATGATGCAAAACTTCTTCACTGAAAACACTGCAGTGAGAAATAAAAAAGAGCCTAAATAATTAAATTGATATAAAAATACTAATTAAGTAGTGTTTTCAATATTTTCCATATGTTGCCACTTATTCAAACCCTTAATTAAGTAGAAATCTCCTCCAAATTCATTGACTTTTTGTTTTTGTAGCATCAGTGAAGATGGTCTGGCTTTACACCATTGGCTTCCAAGGTTACCACCTGTGTCCTTGAATGCAGGAGGCGCTTGGGAGCTGGACTGGGGATTCACCTAATGGCAAACACCTGGAGTGCGGGGTGGGCCCGTGTGTGAAACCTGATCCTAGAGGTGGAGTCTGCAGGGGACATCATTCAGCCATAGTAACAGCTACTATAAGAGGAAACCATGGGAGAACATCAGAAAGAGCCCAAAGAAAAAAGATAAAGTTTCCTCCTGGGCTGTGGTGACAGCCAGACCCCCAACCCAAAGGTCTCCCTGCCTTGCCAGAATGCATTTTCCTCACAATTTGGCATAGAAAGAACATTAAAATCTGAAGAAAACCAATGAGGGAGCCAGGGCTCTCTATCCATCTGCCTGAATCTACAGAGAACTTGTCCTGTGCTTGCTGTTACTGTGATAGGGCAGCCCAGTGTGAACTGGGCCGTCTGTCTGTGGGATCTCACCCATGTGCTTAAAATTCAGTTGTACTGCAGTCACACACAAAAGGGTCGAAATGGGTGTACTTACAAAAGGGGAAAAGAAAAGGAACAACAACTGGAACATCTTACTGTCTCGGCTGATTTAGAGCTCTGCAAATTAACTAAAAGCCCAAGTCACGCAGTCCTGAAAGCTGTTTCCCACGCGAGAGAGTGAGAGACGAAATGGCACCCTATTTATCCCCAAAATCCCAGAATGCCTGCTTAGTTCCACCCTTGGGTCCTCGCAGTTCTCTCCCTGGTACTGCTGGGAGTTGTAGTATTCAATCACTGGAATAGGAGGTAGAGTCCAGAAAGCTGGAGTAGGAGGTGAAGTCCACAAGACTCTGCAGAGTTCCTTTAGAACATCTTTCCCCTTAACAGTACTATAGTTACCCATTGAAGATTATAAGTTTATGTTAGGAAGATTTTATTATCTTAAAATAACACATGTTTAATAATAAATAAGTACATTCATAAAATATACCATTTTGCCCTTAAATCCTCATATTCATGAAGAAATTTAAAAAGTAATTTCAATATGAAAGTTCAAATCTATGTTGCACATTTGCAAAATGTGTAGCTTGCTACATTAAGAAATGTATTATGTCAGGCCCTCCCTGGTGGCACAGTGGGTTAAAGCACAGCACTGCAAAGCTAGCAGCAGTTTCTTTACCTCAAGTTCTATACCTGGCCAGAAGCTGACCCATATGGAGCAGCAGACCTCTCCTGTCTTGCCCACTGCTCCCCTCAGCAGTGTACTTTGTCAATCTGCCTCTTCTGTTCCCCACTCTGTCTCTGGAGAAAACTCACCACCTCGGCACTGCTGGCCTGTACCCCAGTTCTGTACCCCAGTACATTGAGAGAAGGGCTATTCTTGTTTGAAAACAATATAGTCACTTACAGAACAAATTTTATTTTATTTAGTTTATTCAATCAATACTAAACTTTTAATAATTTATATGATATAAAATTAAAATCATATCCGAGATTTATTTTCAAATACTGAGGAAATTCCTAATGACTAATTTGTTTTCAGATAATCTAATTTAGCTATAACTTCTTCAACAGAATACAAAATGAAATACACACTTTTATTTATATAAAATAAATATATGAATAAGTATATATTGTCCCCCCCACAGTACCTTTTATTCCCTCTCCCTCATCTCTTTCTCTTAATCTAAGGGCCCTCATGGTGTATTGTTGTTGCTATCCCACCCAGGGACGTGGTGACCACTACGTTCACCAGAAAGTCATAAGAGACTCAAAGCCTCAAGTAGGTGAAACAGGAGTCTGCAGTCTAGAGTATGTTTATTAGGACAACCCATGAGTACATATAGGATCTGACATGCCTATAAGTGGAGAAAAACAGGAAGTGTACCTGACGCCGGGGTGGGTGCATGTTTGTACAGGGCCTGCTGGCTTCTTGCAGTTTCTGCTAAAAGCAAGGTAGTTGTTTGCTACCTTGGGCTGCAGATGTTTTCAGGACAGAATGCATTGTGTTCTGCTGGCTTGTTTGTTGAACTTACTGGGGAGTGTGCTCAACCATACATAACATCAGCCAGGGTGGACAGGTAAGCTTGAGGTCCTGTCCAGTTAGCCACAGTGTATCACCTCTAGTCCACTGATACTGATAAGTATTTTATTAAAATATCTGCTATGAAGGTGCCCAGTATTTGTCTTCTGACTTATTTTGCTACATACAATTCTCTCAAACATGCAAATTGCAACATTACATCTTTCCTTATAGCTAAATTGTGAATAAATCAAATGTGGATCCAATTCTCTACTGATAAACTATCTACACAACTTGTAGATGAAGTAAAGTTATATCAAGTACATGAGTGCGTTAGTTTTTATGTGACCTTCTAATTTACAAAGATATATGTTTTGAGTCAGAACCCCTTAAAAGAGAGTCAGTGACAATATCTTGGATGAGGTTATTTTATTTGCAGCAGGCAAACAAGGAAAGGAAGCTGCTGGGGGTGATTGGGCATGACAGAGCTTGCAGGAAAGAAGGCCATGAAGAGCACCTGGGAAGCATGAAGAATACCTGCGTTGAGAGCCCATGGAAGGACAGGATCATTTTTCTACCAGTCCCTTCCCCCATTTGAGGGTTGTCCCTAGGGATGTAAATTGTTGACCATTTTTTAGACAGAGCTTGAGCCTGGATACAGTGTGTGCATCACTGAAGGAGGCCCTGGATGTAAAACACTAAGAAAAAGCCTCATAAACTTAAAGCACATCACAGCAGTGCATCCCCCCATTCACAGGTCAGCAAACAGTCCCCACCACAGGGGAGGCTCGTGATTGTGATTAGTGCCCTGGGCATCTGATTACACCAGGTAAGTCAAATTCAGAAATGAATCTGGGTTATGAAGACTTCCTTCTTTCCTTTATTGATTGATTATAACCAAAATACAAACACCTTGTGAAGTAATTTTCAGGTTTTCTTTGTGAAATTTTTCTCATGAGACTTAATTTTTTTCACATTGCCACATTAAGATAGCTCTCAGCCCTCCCTTGAGGCACAGCCGTTTGGAGTGCTGCACTGTGAAACTAAGCCAAGACATGGCCACTTCAGTACGAGTTCAAGCTCCACCTCAGAGCTGATCCACATGGCACAGCAGACCTCTCCTGTATTGCCCACTGCTACCCTCTGCAGTGTACTTTGTAGATCTGCCTGTTGTACTCCCCACTTTGTCTCTGGTGAATCCTCTGGCCGCCCCTGCACCTCTGGCCTGTACCCCATTTCTGTATGCATAAATAAATAAAATCATAAAAATAGATATACCTCAATATGTTAGTCCATTGATATGGAAAATGTTCTGTAAAATTATGGGGGATAAAGGAGTTAATTAACTTACTCAGAAGCCTACATTTTTTTAAGTTACAAGGTACACTATTGTTTCAACTTCCAAGGACATATATCTATATCTATATATATTCTTACTATTCAAAAATGATGTTATTAAAGGGGATTGTGCTCTCAACGACTGAGAAGATGGGTGTGTGACTAATGGCTCTTTTCACCTTACATAAATGCATACACTGTCCTTCAGCTATGACTTCAGTGTGTGAGGCTATTTACAACCAAGTCTCTTATGCACATTGTCTTCCAAACACCTTCATTGAAACAGAAACACCTCATTTCAAATCGTGTAATGCTAAATTGATGTGCATTAAAAGGTAAATAATTATCTTCAACATAAAACACTCATAGCTTTCATCATAATGCCTATAAACATTAATGAGTGCATATAAAGCAAAGGATAAAGAAAGGGATTTGCTTGTCTCATCAAAAGTATAGAAAGAGACCAATATCTTTAAACTGCAAATGCTTCAGATGTCAGTTTCATCATCGTATATTTTGGTCTGTGCTTTCTCATTAGCCATCATGCTCTTGGATTTTTTTTTTTTTTAAGATTTATTTATTTGTGCATACAGAGCTGGGGTATAGGCCAGAGGCTCAGGGGCGGTGAGAGGCTTCACCAGAGACAGAGTGGGGAGCAGAACAGGCAGAGTTACGAAGTACACTGCTGAGGGGAGCAGGGGGTGCCTCAGGAGAGGTCTGCCACGCCATGTGGTCACCTCCGGGGCAGGCGGGAATCGAACTCATGCAGAAGTAGTTTTAGCTTCTTAGTGCTGTGCTTTAACCCACTGCGCCACCAGGGAGGGAGGCTCTTGGATTTTTTTAATGGTTGTTTGAATAGGATTTTCGCAAGAAAAATTGACAGATTATTTATTTCTTTAAGAATTATTTATTTATACATACAAGAACTGGGGTATAGGTCAGAGGTGTGGGGAGTGAGAGGATTCACCAGAGATAGAGTGGGGAGCAGAATAGGCAGATCTACTGAGATCCACTGCTGAGGGGAGCAGCAGGCAAGACAGGAGAGGACTTATGCACCACGTGGGTCACCTCCCTGGCAGGGAACCCTCCTACTGCAGTGGCTGCCACACCAGGGCAGTTAGAGAGTCTGGGGCACCAATAGCTGCATGACCAGGGAGGCCCAGATCCTCAATTTTATAAGATTAAGACTCTCTAGCCCAAAATTGCTCCATAAGAATCAATCCTGATTCTATCATGTCACTTAGCAAATCCTTTGGGGATTTATTTCTTCAAATTATTCTCTTTTTTTAAGATTTATTTATTTATTCATATAGAACTGGGGTACAGGCCAGAGGTGTGGAGGGTGAGAGGATTCACCAGAGACAGAGTGGGGAGCAGAATAGGCAGATCGACAAAGTAAACTGCTGAGGGGAGCAGTGGGCGGGTCATGAGAGGTCTGCCTCGCCATGTGGATCTCCTCCAGGGCAGGCAGGATTCGAACTCATGTGGAAGTGGCTTAAGCTTCTCAGTGCAGTGCTTTAACCCGCTGCACCACCAGGGAGGGTCCTCTTCAAATTATTCTTATTCCTGGCTTCCCTGTTTTACTGCCACCATACAGATGCTCTCAGTATTTAATATATCATATAGGCTTGGTTTTGTAGTAGAAATAAGACATTCCTAAATTATTGTATGTATCTTACTACATTATATAGACTTTCTTAGCTTGAAATAATTCAAAGCAGCTCCAAACTACTACCAAGATCAATTTCTACGATAGAGTGCTTTCTCTGTGCACACACAGCTATAAGAGCTGTGTTGTTGCATGGACTGAAACAGGAATCAGAAATCCATATCAATTCAGGCACTTATTCTCTCTCTTGGTCATGTCTCATTTCTGCTTCTCTACCTGTAACTACCACATGCTTTGAATTTATTTATATGCTGCTTTCTCCACTTTTTTAAGTGGTCATGTTTAAAAGAACAAAACTGACCCCAAGTTTAAGAGTTACACTAAGTGATTGCCACAATCAATGACTAACATATCATTGGAGACACTTGTACTCACTCATCCAGGCTTCACAGTTCTAATTTCAGCCTTTCTGTGACTTTTAACATGATTATTTAAGAATGTGCATATTAGTGCCTCCCTGGTGGTGCAAAGTGTTAAGCCTCAGCACTGTAAAGCTGTCTGTATTCACTGCAGCATTAATTTGCTCTCTAGCCACAGAGCTGACCCTCATGGCATAGACCTTTCCTGTCTTACCCGTTGCTCCCCCAGCAGTGTATTTCAGTAGGTCCTCCTGTTCTGCTCCTCACTTGGTCTCTGATGAATCCTCTCCCCCCCAATTCTACC
>NW_004567113.1:2053959-2056750 GCF_000260355.1 Condylura cristata
GGCACAGGTATAAGAAGACAGTAAAAATAAAGTATAATGAAGAATTACCATGAGACATATCTGACTTCACTAGGAAAAGAAACATAAAGATAATAATAATCTTATTAGGGAAAAAATAAACATAATATTTATTTTAAAATGAGACATACCAAGACACATAATTATGAAACTACCAAAAATTCAAGACAAAGATTATTGAAAGTGGCTAGGGGTCAAGTAAACATACAAAGAAAACCCTTTATAAAATGGACATTATATTTCTCAGAGAAAACCTTTAACATAAGGAGCGAATGGTCCGTGGAAAAAAAAGTCAAAACTGCAATATTATTAATCCTATCTTTTGGATATAAGGAGAAATAAAAATCTACTGAGACAAAGAGAAATTGAGGATTTTTACCAAAACTCCCCGCAAATAATATTGAAAGTGTTGCTCCTGCAACTCAAAGAGAAAAATCTTCAACAAATATTGAACAAGGAAATTCTAAGAACTGAAATCTAAAAACAAAATGGCAATAATGAAATCATCATGTGTCAACAATCACCTTAAATATAAATAGATTAAATTTATCAATCAAAATAAATAGAATGGCCAGTTGGATCAAAAAAGAAATCTCGATTTTCTGTTTTCTCCAGAAGACTCACCTGATCCCCAAATACAAACACAAAGACAATTTAAAAAATGATAAATGATCCTGCAGTTAAAAGGGGATCAGTAAAAGGAACAGCCAAACTTAAGTTACAATGTACCTCTATTTTTAAAATGCATTAAAAAAAGACATGTGCAGTATATAATGATAAAGGGATCAATGCATGAGGAAGACATAATACTCATCAAACATATGTACCAAATGAAGGGTCATAAAAATATATATGGCAACTATTGTCACATCTGAAAACAGGAACTGGAAGCAACACAGTAATCATTAGAAACTTTAATGCCTCAGTTTTCCCAAAAATAAAATAATAATGAAAAAAGATACACAAGGAATTGTTAACCTTAAATAAAGAATTAGGCTACATAGGCCAATGGAACGTTTATAAGACACCAGATTCCCCCAGTGAATATGAATACATATATTTCTCAATGTTACACTTGGAACATTTTCCAGGATGTGACCCAGGATATTCCGTGTCACAAAAATAACAATAAATTTATAAATTGAAATCAAATCAATTTTCTTTGAACACAATGGTATCAACTTAACAATAAATTTTATAGAAAACAAGAAAAACTCCTAATATGAGGAGTGTGAATAAAATACATTTCTAAATGTGGGAATATAAGGAAATAAAAAAGTTAAACTATACAAAAATATGAGTTAAAAAAAATGTTGACAGAACACATCAGAACCTGTGGGATATAGCAAAAGCATTAGTAAGAGGAAATCAGTAGTTCTTCAGGCAATGTACACACTAGCGCTGATTGGCAAACTAAAATAAAACTACAGGATCCTTCTCTTCCCTCTGCTATTTATATAGATTGTAACTGTGTTATTCTGGATACAAAAACCTAGAAGGCTTATGTAACTCAAGGGATTGGTTCCAATCAGAAAATCATATTAAATCAAAATGAAATAAATGTTCATGGAAATGACAGTTCTTCTGGTGCCATTTCAAATCATACTACCTAGAAAAGGGGGAGAAAATAGTGGACAGAAATGGTCCTTGAGTCATTGCATCCTTCAGAAATATTGGAAATAAGTGTCCAGATAAAGCAGCAACATCTGGGACAGAGTTGTGAAAGTGAGGATCAGAAAGAAATGGATCATTCTCAACAAGAAGGAGAGCTGAAAACCCTGAGAAGGGAAAGGAAACTGAGAAATAAGGAGTCAAGTATGGTGTCAGTTCACTGGAAAGATTATTGTTTCCCCTCTACTGTCTCTCAGATTCTCCCACTAGCCTGGAACTTGGAAGGAGACAGTATAAGTCAATGTGAAAGCATAGTGGGTTACACTGTTCAACAGTGGATGCCTTGGTGACTAGACCCTTGATTTGTCAATGTGTCTTCTGCTGTGGGCACTGGACTCTCAGGAATGTCTTTGATTACTGTAGGGGGCCAAGGAGGATATTTACTCCGCTCTATACCCACATGACCTCCTTTCTGCACTTACTGGGACACTATAGGAGGCCACAGAAAACTTGGACAGCTTAGTGGCTTGTTCAGGCCAGCCAACGAGCAAATGTCAACAAGGTCTTTCAGACAAAGACTTCCTAGAGACTGTGGTCATAACCTCAGCCATGCACAAACTCTGTATGTGTTCACAAAGAAACTGAAAGCAGAGAAAGATGTCTGATTTGATTATTAGAAAAGCACAACCATGTGGTCCCCCTTCTGCTGAAAGGGGGCCACTAAACCAAGAGCCTTCCTGAGACTCTGAGCAGGCCCACCTCTCTCCCTCCTACTCATGCATGGGCTCAGGACTCTGCTGACAAACAGACTATATACAACTGAAACTACAGTAAGAGAATGAACAACCTGATGAACTGAAACGTGGGGGCTTCTGGACATCAGAATTCAGAGAGATTTAAGATATGCCCACTCCGTGCTCCTCTGTGATCCTCAATTTAGTTCAACAGTGTACATTCAGTAGCCATAGGTAACAAAAACTGTGAACATAGGGCTTTCTTGTTTCTTGTAGTCAGGATTGGGTTTCAGAAGTGGTAACCACCCCCCAACATGTTCACTTGTGACTCCTATAAATTTCCCAAGTTTTACTGCTGAAGAGTATAGAATTCCAAGGGAGGACATCAAATACAGCAAATAAGCAGAGAGGGGAAAAAAAAAACACAA
>NW_004567113.1:2056850-2067448 GCF_000260355.1 Condylura cristata
TATATATATATGTATGCATATATATATTTCTGAATTACTAATCAGAAGAGATTACTAATAGTAACAGTATGAAAAATTTTCAATGACTTATATGAAATGGATATTTCTAAGTAATCTGCAACCCTACAAGATTTTACCAGGAAGAAACAGAAAACCTTAACAGACCAATGACAACCAAGAAAATTCAAATAGTATTCAAATGTCTCCTAAAGAACAAAAATCTATGCCCAGATGGTTTTACTAGGACTTCTATCTAATCTTCAAATGTAAACTAATACGTACAGTACTTAAGCTACTCTAAAAAATAGGAATAGGAGAAAATTTCCAAACACATTTTATGAGGTCAACATCATTCTAATTATAAAAATGTAACAAAGACATAAATCACACACACACACACACACAAAGAGAATTACATACAATTTTCTGATAAAGAGATCAAAAAATTATTGAAAAATTCTAGCAAACTGGGTCTAACAATATAGCAAAATGATTATACATCATGACAAAGTGTAATGAGTCAACATCTGAAAATTAGTCTATGTATTGATTTAATTTATCACATCAGCAAAAGGAAATAAAAAGTCACAATTATATTAATACATGCAAAATATTTTATAAAGACAACATTAAAGACTTAAAATAAACATTAAAAATATGGGGAAATGGAAAATTTCTCAACATACAAAAATCCATATATAAAAACCCACAGCTGGCCCTCTCTGGTGGCACAATGGGTTAAAGCACAGCACTGAGAATCTAAGGCCGCTTCCGCATGAGTTTGATTCCCGCCTGCTCTGGAGGTGACCACATGGCGCGGCAGACCTCTCCTGACCCGCCCGCTGCTCCCCTCAGCAGTGTACTTCGTGGATCTGCCTGTTCTGTTCCCCACTCTGTCTCTGGTGAAGCCTCTCACCGCCCCTGAGCCTCTGGCCTGTACCCCATTCTGTATGCACAAATAAATAAATCTTTAAAAAAAAAAAAAACAACTAACATCATACTTAGTGGTGAAAAACTGAGATTTTCCTCTAATATCTCATACAAGAAAAGGATACTCAATGTAACCCCCACTGGGGGATTCTGGGTAGCACAAGGGGTTAAGATGCAGCACTATGACACTATCTGCAGTCACTGCAGCATGAGTTTGATCCTGGATAGGTTGGTGACCCACATAGCCTGGAAGACCTCATCTGTCTCACCCACTTCCCCCCTCAGCAGGTATTTCAATCAGTCTGCCTGTTCTGCTCTCCACTGTCGCTAGTGAATCCTTTTAAGCCCTTCCACCTCTGGTCTACAGCCTAGCTTGTTTGCATAAAATGAATAAATATTTTTAAATATTTCTTAGATAGAGATTCAGGCAAGAGAAAGTTATGACAGGAATACAAACTGGAAAATAAAAAATGAAGCTTTGATTTTTTGCAGGTTAAATAATAATATACATGGGGCATCCTTAGTGGCATATGGTTAAATAGCAGCGTATTTATTGCTACAGCCTGAATTTAGTCCTCTGCCAGAGCTATAAGCCATGCATGGTGCAGCAGATCTCTCCTGTTGTGCCTGCTGATCCTCTTAGCAGTGTGTTTCAATAAGTCTGTCTGTTCTGCTTTCCACTCTGGCTCTGGTGACTCTTCGCACCTCTGACATATATCCCAGTTCTTCTATGCAAAAAAAAAAAAAGGAGAGTTAAACTCAATGTGCAAAATTTAAATTTATTTCTATATGCAAACAAGTTTGAAAAGAAAGAAAACTCTAAGAAAATTGCTCACAATTGAAATAAATAGAATTAAATAATTTGGGGTAAACATAAAAAAAGAGATGAAGGGCTTATCCAATGAGAATTGTAAAACACTTAAAAGAAGTAGAAGAAATGAGGAAATGAAATGATATATCCCCCATGTCATGAATGACATTATTGAAATAGATATTGTACCCATAGATTCAATATAATTTTTATCAGGTTTCTTATGGAATTCTTCAAAGAAATACAATAACAGTACTGAATGAAATGCAAATAATAATTCATGGATCCAGAAAAAATATTGAGTAGTTAAAGAAATCCTGATCAAAAAAAAAAAAAAAAAGAATAAGAATGTGGTATCACAGCCCTATACCTAAAAAAATATACTCCAAAAGCTATAGCAATTAAAATACTATGGTAATGGAACAAAAACAGACACAGGCAAACAAAACAAAACTGAGAATCCAGACATAAACCTTCACATTTATAGGTAGTTAATTTGTATCAATAATCCACCAAAAGTAAATAATAATAGAGAAAGGAGAGTCTCTTTAGCAAGTAGTACTGGGAAAACTGGATAGCCACAGGAAAAGGAATGAAACTAGATCAACATCTCACAACTAATACACAACATAATCAAAATGTGTTATACACATGGATATATGGTAAAAACTGTCAAATGCATAGAAATAAAAAAGTAAAACATCCCATGGCACTGGCTTCAGGCATAGCTCTGTGTATTCACAGAGAACCAAAAAGAAGTATATACATGTGGGGTTACATCAATTCAATAAGTAATTACACAGCAAAAGAAACTATCAGTGAAACAGAAAGATGCCCTACTGAATTGAAGAGAATATTTGCATATAACTCATCTGAAATATAACCAATATCCAAAATAAAAAAAAAAACTTATGCAACTTAATAATGACCAAATAAATTAATTTAAATCAATAAAACAATAGGCAGAAGCACTAAATAGACACTTCTCCAAGGATATACAGATGACAAATAGGCACATTAAAAAAAAAAAATCAGCATCACTATTGTCAGGGAAATAAAAATCAAAAAACAGAATCTCAAATCTGTGAAAAGGGCCCATATCAAAGATATAAGAATCAAGAAGTATTGATGAGGATATAAAGAGAAACCTTGCACACTTTTGATGGGGATATAAGCTGGTTTAATCATTATAAAAAACAGTATTAAAGTTTCGCTACATAATAAAAATGGATCTACTATAAGATCAGAATTTATACTCCTAGAAATCCATTCACAAAAAAAGACAAAACACTAATCCAAAGACAAATTTACAAAATCTAAGTTATGGACACAGGTTAAGTGTGTGAGGACAGAGATGTGGATAAGAAAAAAATGTGAGATCATATGTATTCATATAGTGTAATATTCAGCTGGAAAAAAAAGATCAATTCTTGCCATTTGTGACAATGACAAGATGGATGGAACTGGAGAGGAGTATACTAAATAAAATAAATCAGGAAAAAGACAAACACCAGATGGTCTCAGTTATATGTGCAATATAGAGAAAGATAACACAACAAAATGGTTAGTAAAAACAAACCAATAGTAAACTTGAAATTTGACTACAAAAATGAGACAATCACAGGAAGAAAGTGTAGATGGATGTGGGGGAGAAAAGGGGGTTCAGTGGAACATAGTGGGAAATTAAAGGAGCACTGGTAGTGGGCAAGATGTGAAAAATCTAAATTGTATGTGTTTAACACTATAATGCCCAAAGCAGATACAAATATATAACCTACTCCACCTCAATAAAAACAGAATCTGAAAAAAGAAATTCACACTGCCTTGAAAGGACAGTCTTCTTTTTTCTTTTTAAAATTTTATTTAATATTCATTTATTTATGCTTACAGAACTTGGGGGTACAGGCCAGAGGTGCAGGGGCTGTGAGAGGATTCACCAGAGACGGGAACAAAACAGGCAGATCTGCTGAAACACACTCCTGAAGGGAGCAGAGGGGAGGTTAGGAGAGATATGCCAGGCATAAGGGTCAGGTCCCATGCTGGGATCGAACTCCTGCTGTTGTGGCTTCAGAGAGCTTCATAGTGTGGTCCTTTAACCCATTATGCCACCAGGGAGAGCCCAAAAGGACAGTCTTCTTAACAAATTATGCTAGGAAAATTGGGAAACCACAGAACAAATTTGAATTATTTGTTAACTGCATATACTGACATAAAATCTAAATATATTAAGGACCTGAAATAAAACACTGTTGGCACATCCCATGAAATCAAAAATAAAGAGGTTTTCCTTCACTTGACCTTTGTGGCAAGGGAACAAAAATATAATAAAAGAGTGTACCTCAAGTTAAAAAGGTTTTATATAATAATAAAAAATAGAGGACGATTAAAAAACATTTGGGTGAATGGCAAAATGTATTTACAAAATGTATATGTCCTTATATAATTGATAAGGAGCTAAAAGCTAAAATTGTTTTAAATACATTAAATTCAACTAGTCTAAACAATCCAATTACTAAATATGCAGTAAATGCAGTTTACCATAGAGGTTATTCAGAAAGCCAAAATGCATATGAAAAAAATGTTCATTTTTGCTTCCAATAAGAAAGATGCAGTTAAACCACAATGAGGCTAATCTCTTGAACATAGAAAGAGACCTCGGGCACCAAGTGTTGGAAAGGATGTGGAGAAAAAGGAATCCTACCATTGATGAGAATGTAAACTGGTTCAACCTTTATGAAAATGTAATCTTAATCTACCATAAAAAAAATTGAGAACAGTTATTCCACATCACCCAGCAATCCTACTACGGGGCTTTATCCAAAAGGTATGACTTTACTATTTTTTTTAAGATTTATTTATTTATGCATACAATAACTGGGGTACAGGCCAGAGATATGGGGGTGAGAGATTTCACAAGTGACAGAGTAGGAAGCAGAACAGGCAGATTGACTGAAATACACTGCTGAGGGGAGCAGTAGGCAGGCAGAAGAGGTCTGCCACGCCTTGTGCGTCACCTCCGTGGCTGAGAATGGAATTCATGCTGTGGTGACAATGGACAGACTCATAGTGCTGTGTTTTACTCATTGTGCCACCAGAGAGGGCCCAAAACCACTAATTTCAAAAAATAAATATACTCCACAATGTTCATAGCAGCATTATTTACAATGACAAGGAGATGGTAACAGCCTAAATGTCTACTCGCGAAGGACTTGTTCGAGAAGTAGTCTATCCACACCATGAGATACTATACAGTCACAAGGAAAGGTGAATGCAACAATTTTCTTCAAACTGGAGAAATCTGAAAGAATTACATTCAGTAAACAAGTCAGAATGATTACAGCAAATTCTGGACATCTGCATAGCAATAGATATGATTATGTAAAAATATAATAACTATGGTTTTCAACACTGTGAGGACTCTCAGGTTAGGGGGAAAACAATGGAGTATGTGGGACTGTGGCCAGGAAGAAAAGCATGGTAAAACCCTTTTCTTAAGTCCCATACACACAAAAATAAGTTAAAACACCTACAGGTCCCTAGCTGCCCTTTACCAGGGACCTCAGACACACCTACTATTGCCCTCACAGGAGAGTCTTTTGGACCACCATTGTTCCTTTTACCAGAGAGTGGCCTACCTCTAGGGAACAACAGATTTCTTTCAACTCATATTTTTCTTTGGTCATAGCCTCTGAACCATCCAGCTCCTCCCTCCACAGGACCCCAGAATGAGTAGCATCCCCAATGTCAATGTCTCCCATCTAGAACTTCAACCTTTGGCGACTCTCAATTTTTTCTCTCAGTCAATGAAGTAATATCTTCTGAATTCCTTCTGGTGCAGCTTGTACTCAACTCTGATGTCCACTGGTAATTCTATTCTTGTCCCAAGACTTGAAACTGCCTGAGTGTCGTGCCCCTCGAGTTAATCACTAGGTGATCCTATCTGGAGCAAAGTCACCTTAGTTCAAGTCTTCTTAAACTCACCAAGGTATGCAAAAGTTTCTAACCATGGACATAACATGCTTAATTATGTTTGGCACTAAACAATGAACTCAGGAATATGGTAAAAAAAAAAATAAGATTTTTTTTCTTCAGATTGACAGGTTATTTGTATGTACTTTATACTCTAATGCATGCACGATATGATTTCTCCTTTCTAAAGATCATATCTCTTTTTTTTCCTAATCACGGTGATTTCTTATGTAAATAATATGGGCAGACTTCACCACTCTGTACCTAGAATTCAAGTTAGGTTTGTCAATATGCATGGTAGCATGGTAGCAGTTAATTAACAAACAGAAATGTGGTCTTTATAAAAGCTTATCTTCTCCAGATAAAGCCAAATCTTCCTGGCAAATATTTTTTCATAGAATCTGTCTTCCCTTTCTTTTACTGGTCACAGGGTCTCTTATGCAACTCAGTAAGGCCCCTCAAGTTCAACTCAGAATCCTCTATTTAATTTTCCTTCATTTGATCTGCTCCTGCTCACTACAAAACCTCACCCTACTAGCTTCAACTGAATCAAAGTACTGCATTTAGCTGACAGTGGAACAACTCAGATACAACTGACAGCCTTACCAGCTATGGAAGCTGGTGACCCACTTCTAGAATCTCCCCACCTCTTCCTAGTCCAGGTAAGAAATATTCTGTAAAGTTAAGGAACAAATATTTACTGCTTTTATGTTAATCTTGTTATGTACATTCCACAGAAAACCTGACTATACCCCAAGGTTAAAGTTGTTTAAATTTAATTGTTTATTGGCGAAAACTTACCCATTGCCTCCATATGAGAGTGAGTTTTTTCTAGGACCACATTGAATGCTTTCCAGTTGTTTTGGTGCCAAAAAGACAGTGACCCACTCTGATATTCCAGATCAACGTTTTAATCAAATCAGATTCATCAATAAATTACAGATTGTTTCATATTTATTCAATCTATTAAACTCTTTATTGCATCAGTGATGCTCATTGAGGCAGGGCATTATGGTTGGGGAAGAGAAAATACAAAGTTCTGGGGATAAATTGGTGTTTGCATAGGAAGGACACTGCTCTCCAAATATACAGCAGTAAAGGTCAAATACTGGCAAATATTTAGTGCAGGAAGTGATATTAATTCTCCATAATAATGGATGTTGAATTAAAAAAACACAAATTCTGATAAATTATCATGTTACACATGTCTTTAATTTGTAAATCTGTTTCTCCAGGTGTCTTCCCAGGTATGAGAAATGTGATTCAATAGATATCATATTATCACCACAGTAGAATTCCTGCTTTGTAAAATCATAAATTAATTGTATTAACTTCTTGCTCACACAGCTCATTTTAGCATCAGTCTAAAGACTGTATAGATTAACATAGTTTTATGCTGTACTTTTTAACTATTGTGTAATTAGTCTGAACATAATCTTTATTTTATTTTAAATACATTGGCGATTGACTAGGCTTTCTTTTGTGCTTAAGTCTTTTGTTATTATATAAAGAAAAAGTAGACTCAAAATGCCCGTGTGCCCTTTTCTTGACTCCTTGTTCATAATGTAATCTGTTTTCTCCTTCTTGTGTTCTGCCCATTAGAGATTGGTGTGTCCTTTGTGATAGTGTTGAATAGTAAAGGGAAAAAAGCAATTGCAATATCTCAACACATTCAATTCTCCCTTTAGATACTAAGGAATTGTTTCTTTCCAACTACTATCAACTGTGTTGACAAAAAAGGCCTGAACTACCTCCTGAAGGATTTGCCAGATCAAAAGGGTGATTTTTCTCATGGGTGTGTTGAAGAACAAGTCCCAAGACCCAATCTCTCTCCCACTTGGAGACAACTGTTAAGAAAATCTCAGCTTCAGACTCTCCCATGACATACCACTTCCTTGAGCCTGCAGGAAATATGATTTGCAGCTCATGTATCCCTGGCCTAGCTACTTCTAGCTGCAGATCTTAGAGTTCTCCCTCACAAATCGTTCTTTTAAGAATCAGCTTCCTGAGACTTTAAAAAGTAAGATTCTAGGGTTATCCAAGAGAATTGGAATCTACTTAGCATTTATAAGGTTTGGAAATTTGGACAGTTATATATATGTTTCCATTAAATTTACTACAAAATGGGAGTGAAATTAGTGTTAACAGGGGCCTCTCTGGTGGCTTAAGGAGTTAAGTCTCAGCACTATCAGGCTATCTCCAACCACTGCAGCACAAGTTCAAACCCAGTCCAGGGAGGTGACCCACATGGCACAGAAGACCTCCCCTGTCTCACCCACTGCTCCTCTCAGCAGTGTATTTTATTAAATGTGACTGTTCTGCTTTTCACTCTGTCTGTGGTGAATCCTCTCTCTCCCTGCACCTCTGGTCTGTACTCCAATACTTGTATGCATAAATAAATAAAAATAAACCTTAAAAATAAAAGAAAATGGTGTTTATCATTTAGTACTTTAAAGTTTGAGTACTTTAAATATACATTCCTAACTGCATCATGATCTGGATTAAAAGATTTCCCTTTTCCATTTAAGTATTTTTAAATTATTATTCCATTCTATTATATATTGTGATTAGTTTAATTTCTGAAGTAAATTTACAAATTAATTATTTTAAACACATTGCAAAATGAAATAAACAAGCAAATGGATGGAGTAGGTCATGGGGTAAACTGCTTCATATTTGCCAATGAGGATCTGACTCATAAAGAGCTCTTGTTAAATGGCAGTTCTTGTTAGCATTTAAGCTATCCTTGCAGCCATCTCCAGTCATTAATGATGATATGATGTTTCAGTGTGACAGAGATGGAACCCAAGGGTGGCACTTCTGCTTTCAGATCTCAAAAGTGAAAATGTCTAAGATCATTGCAGGAATATATCAAATATAGCCATCAGTTGGATGCTACAGAAAATGTCACCTTATCCTTATAGAAAAAAAATATATATATGCCCTGTAGTTATATAAAATAGTAGCTTTAAGTAATATTTGTCCATCAAAATAACTTACAGAGATTTTTTTAAAACATATTTTCCCATTTCACTTTGAGATTCAAACTTTTTTGAAATATAATGAGCTCCAGATATACATATTTTTGAGTTTTCTATAAATTGTGTATTCAAGGTTGACAAATCATGGTAAAACATGATAAAATAGAGTGACATTATTAAAAATATGGGGGGCAAAACAAATTGATACTTGGGAAGTGGGATAGAATAGTATCCTCTGAAAGCTAAACAGCAAACGGACACACAAGATATTGAGGACAAGAGGTGAATGCACATTACTGAAGCTATTAATATCTCTGGAGAAAGCACATTGTACAAGAAAAAGGACTAATGATTAATGGAAGAACAGAAAATAGAGAGTCACAGAGGAAAGGCATTGTGTCCTTTCAAGAAATAATTAGGACAGAAGAAATGTCTACCAGAAACATCAAAGCTAGAATTATATTGGTAAGGAATGCCTTTTAAGAAAATGAACCCATAAACTATATTAATGAAAATGACTGAACATTCTTAACCTATACCCTATAGTGTTCTGATCACCCAGTAATTCACTAATAATTGGCATGCTGTGGGAAGAAACTTCACATGTTCCCCCATATCTGTTTCCCTATTCCTCCATAATGTTGAAATGATGTTAGAATTTCCTTCACTTGATAAAATTTTTAGTGTAAATTAAAACAAAGTATTTACTATGAATTTGATAAATCTGAGTAAGAATCAAAAGATTCTAGCAATTAGGAAAGACACAAGGTGAGTTTTTGGCCCAGGTGCTGGTAAATCCCAAGTCTGGAGTCTCAGTACAGAATGATCTTATTTGTTCAGGAAGAAACATGTTTGCTTAACAAAGACCAAACTTTGTTACCAAGAATTCATCAGAATATTCAAGTAGCTTACTAAAGCAATTGAAAGAAAAGAACTCACCTCAAATTCTAATCCTCTATGGCAGGAAGTTTGTAAAATGACTGAATGGTTATGGCTATTTCTCAACCTCTAAGGTAACCTAAAAAATACAGAAAGTACATTTTTAAAAACTTTAATAATATCATGTCTGACAGTGATGTGAGCAAAATCACTAATCCTGCTGCCAGTGAACAACAAAGAAAGTTGGCTCGATCGATCAGAAGAAACATCAGTCTTGACTATATTGTACTATCTGGACAGACCATCTGTAAAGAATTATCAGTGAAAAAGTAAAGGAGTGCTGAGTTAGAAAACAGAACAGTCAAAATCCCAGTGAGTAATTCCTTGGATACCAAGTAACAAAATATAGAAAAGGAAAAAAATACAATAATTCATCTACCTTGAAATATACTTTGGTGATTTTATTATTGAGCACAAGCATAAACCAAATAAAAAATTACAATTCAAAGTAAATCTGAGTAAAAACAGGTATCTGAACTGAGTTTCAAAGAATATAAATAAGGAATTGTTTCAGGGAAAGAGTAAAAAGTGAAATTATTATAAGTTCATTAACAGCAAAATTCTGAAAGTAAATGACTTTTTATTTGGGTTAGATAACAGATGAAGTTATAATACTTCATTCAATCACTCCCTTTGTCATTTGCATCATCTACAAAGTAGAATGTAGCAGGCAGTTAAAAAAGAAACTTTACAGTCTTTTTCCTACTATAAGGAATATATTCCTTTCTCTTTGCTCAAGCTGAAAACTATTCAGTATTTTTACCTACAACCCCACATGATTAAGTCAAGAAAATTAAAAAAAAAAACCAAAATGAAACTTGACTATTTTCTCAACTAATGTGACCTTAGGAACTATGCCATTAGGTAGATAGGTAGAGAGATAGATAGATAGATAGATAGATAGATAGATAGATAGATAGATAGATAGATAGATAGATAGATAGATAGATAGATAGATAGATAGATAG
>NW_004567113.1:2067548-2079650 GCF_000260355.1 Condylura cristata
AGATAGATAGATAGATAGATAGATAGATAGATAGATAGATAGATAGATAGATAGATAGATAGATAGATAGATAGATAGATAGATAGATAGATTCACAGACTATTAATATAGAAAATAAAAGTTTGGTTCCTTAGACTTTTTTTAATTATAATGAAATTTTAGTGAAACCAATTCCATTTTTCCATGCAAACGTACACATACAAATAAATTACTTTATATAAAAAGACATATTTTTGCTCAGTTTAGTAATTTCATGCAACATCCCACTCAACTCTACAATCTACCATCTCAGTACATTTTAGGCAACAACATCCACCTACGTGCGATTTTTTTAAACTTCATTAATGTTTTCATTTTGTAATTAATATTTATGAAGATCTAATTTAGGTGCTCTGTGAAGTTTACATATAATGTTCTGAAAAATTATTCCAACTAATATAACTTTATAAATGGAAGAAATTATTTATAAGTTCTAAATTTGATATGAACAATATTTTGAACATTAGGGCACATTGATGTAATAAAAAAAGAGAACAGATGTTGGTCATATTGTTTTTGATGTATTATTTCAGTATAAATTTATGAATTTGGAAACACCAATAACTGTGATTCTCTATTTGATTAAATTCACTTTGATTATAAGGATAATTTATTACATGATTTTGAGGGATTCTTTCTAACATCAAAATTTTCTCATAATTGAAATAAACTATAAATTGTTTTTATTTTTACATAATAACAATATTGCATTATTTGTTAATATATTTTTATTTCATAAGACAAATGTCATTGATTTTTATTTCTTTTTGTAAGACAAACGTCATTGATTTTCTATATACTGGTTTCTCCCTATCTTCAGAACTAAAAGTTCTTCTTCCCCCTATTACTGGAGTATTGATATTGTGGAGACACAAGGGAAATTTCCATCAACTCCTTTGGCTCTTCTCATGCTACACGGGTAATCAGAAAGAATTAGACAGGTGTGCAAAGGCAAAATCATGAGTGTGGGGGAACCATAACAACCATGCAGGTCTCAATTTTGGTCCAGGAAAAGGGGTTTAAATGTTGAATAAGGAAATGAGGCAAGGAAGTTTAGAACACTGAGGAAAAAGGAAGCAGATTTACGTAATAAGGTGGGGTGCGCGCATAAGACAGAAATTTGCCTTCGAATGTATCCTTGCCTTAAAATAGGTTTCTCTGATAAATAATAATAATTAATAAAAATAATAATAAAAATAATAAAGAAAACAAAGACAAACCAATTTTTTTTTTCTAGAGATGTCAAGAAGTCTAGAGTATCTGTGTTACTGAAATGAGAGTAGAGTTGTACTGAAATCTAGAAGTAAAAGACTATTCTCTTGATAAGGGACTTCCTGGCCTTTTTTGGGGAGGAAGAGCCCAAAACAGTTAACAGCTCTCAGTCCTGTCTAAAGAAAAGCATGGAGTCCAGGTTATACCCCCCTTGCAGGGGCAATCAAATTCCAGGGTTTGATAAGCACGGAGGAACGGTGGCTTGAAATCCTCACACCAACTTGTCTACAGAGACAAGTGCTCCCCACTGCCTTGGCTTCCTCAGAACTTTGTGACGCCCCCACAATTCAACTTCCTTCAGCTTTCAGCTTCATCTGCTTTCCTTGTAGTCGCCAATACTGACAAAGTCCTCAATAGCTTCTTCAAAAATCTACATGGTTTTCCTCCTTTCAATGCCTTACTAATTAACCTGAGCTGAAACAATTACAATAGGGCAGATTAAAACTCTATAAAGTGGTTCTTATATTTTGGTGTAAAATAGTACCAATCTGGTTGTAGAGCTTGGAGAACTCTCCTTCAGATTTCATCTTTCAGTCCTAGTTCAGATCGTCATTTAAAGAGTAGTGTTTGTCTTCAGGGTAGCACAAACTTGTGTCATGACAGATGATTCTTTCATCCCTATTTGATAAAAATGTAAGCAAATATTCTGTAAAAAGAGCACATCAGAAAATCCATTGTTGTGCCCCCCTCCCCCCACACCCACCCCAAGGGTACAAGGGGTAAAAATGCAGCACTATGAATCTAGCCACAACCTCTTTAGCACAAATTTGATCCCCGCTGGGGAGGTGACCCACATGGCCCAGCAGACCTCTCCTGTCTTTCCCACTGCTCCCCTCAACAGTGTGCTTTGTTGATCTGCCTGTTCTGCTCCCCACTCTGTTTCTGGTGCATCATCTCACTGTCCCTGCCTGTACCCCAGTTCTGTGTTCATAAATAAATAAATCTTGAAAAGAGAGCAAGAAATCCATTTTCAAAATGATTTTCAAAAAAATTTCAAAAGATATGTTGAAATAAAGGCTACTTAATTTTACCTTTGTATGAATATACTAATGACCTTCCATTATATGTGTTAAATATCTAAAAGCAGCTAATGTCAGAAAAACTGCTGTTAGACCACAGGGTCAATTTTACCCTCCCAGGCCTGTATCTTTAGAAATAATTTTTAGAATTCAGTTAAAATACATTTTTTTAGATACACTATAGAGTTTTGCACCTACGTCAAGAATTCACAAAGAGAAAAATAGTAGCAGTAAGGGAAAATGTATGCCTGCAACGGTAAAGAGCAATGTCAATAAGAGATAGTATCGCAAGTTTCCAAATTATTTCCTTATAAATTATAAACAAGTTAGACTCATATTCATATAGAATTTTGTGACAAATATTAATCACTGAACAACATTCAATTTGATTTTAAAGCATACAGTAAGTGTGCATTATGTATAAGGTACTAAGTTATGTTGTATAAGTTATATAAAGGATCTGAAAATCTCAGTTGGGACCTCAGAGAAAATATTTCATCAGTCTAATGCAAGGTAGTAGAATAACTGGGGGCTAACCACAATTACTCATCAGAAGCTATGATTGTCATGGTACAAGGCTCACAGAATATGCTCAGAGGATAATGTCACTTACCAGATGGTAAGAAGAGTAGATTAATATAAGAGTGAAGAGAGCGGTCATTTCAAATTAATTGTACAAATGACAGGGCGTGAAAGTAGGTACTAGTGAAGAATGTGCATGAAAGAAAGAAAGTTCCACTATTATCGTTCCACTTTCTCTCAGAAGATTTCATTGCAAAGGCAATACGTCACTCCTGTTTTTTTTTATATTACCTTAGATCCAATCTTAAGAGAAATATGAGAGCTACATAGTTAAATCCACTGGAGGCAATGTCATCCAAAGCAGGATGAGAAAACATTCCATTAAGTATTTCAGGGATAGAAATAGTGAGATTTTAAAACTGAATCAGGTCTTTGTTAGAGTTACAAGGTACTGGCAACACTTTCTATCTATGTCAAAAGAACTTATGTTGGCCCTCCCGGGTGGCGCAGCGGGTTAAAGCACTGCACTAAGAAACTGAAGCCACTTCCGCATGAGTTCGATTCCCGCCTGCACCGGAGGTGACCACATGGTGTGGCAGACCTCTCCTGGCCCGCCCACTGCTCCCCTCAGCAGTGTACTTCGTCGATCTGCCTGTTCTGCTCCCCACTCTGTCTCTGGTGAATCCTCTCACCCTCCACATCTCTGTACCCCAGTTCTGTATAAATAAATAAATAAATCTTTAAAAAAAAAAAAAGAACTTATGCATGGTAATGTTATATAAACATTTACTAAAATTTGGTCTTAATGCTTCTATTGGCAATTTAATAATTATACTTTATATGTCTTAATTATATAGGCAAGCCATTTGGTCTAGTGTAAAGTACAAGCAAAATTTAGGTATCTTTAGGCTCCCATGTGATCAAGTTGTTCTCTAAGAAAACTATTGCTGTTATATGTCATACATAGTTCACATATTTTTAAAATTTGAAGTTTCATTTCATTATTTTACTAGTTATATATATGAAAATAAATTATGTAAGGTGGACTAGTATAGTATTCTCATTTAAAATAAAAGTGGATGAAGTAGATTGAAGCAGTGTACATTTATTCCCAAAAATAGAGGTATATAGACAGAAGGAGTAAATTACAATTTTAAATTAGATCAAAGATTTTTCAGAAACATTCTGATGTAATACATTGTGTTACAATGCTATTAATAATAAACTAAGGGTGAAATTGAAGGAGACAGAATGTATTCAATTCAAAGCTACTGCCATTCAACTAAAGAAGTGATTTCAGCTTACATGACTTCTGTGGTTGACTGGTGTCTTTCACTCCATCGCTGACTCTGTTAGAAAATCTCTAAAACAAGCCCTGAGCTGGGAAGACAACACATGTCTCTGAAAGGAGGGCTATAAATATAAGGACTGTCTGTTTCCCTATCTGTTACCAACATTTAACTTGGAAATTTTTGAAGGGTGTTACATGAGTGTCTGCTCATAGATGGATTGCATTGTTAAAAGAAAATAGACAATACAGAAAGAAACTATAACTTCACCGATTCTCCTAGAAAGCTGTCTTTCAAAAACAGTCACATATTCCTCACTGCCCACCACATAAGCTCTCATCTCATCATATGATTTCACAGGTTTACTTAATAGTCATGCTACTTATTATTTAACATAGTCTTCCATATCACATACAGAAATGTCTTATTAGAACCTAAAATATGACACTACTCTAGGCCCTCAGTGCTAATTTCCTAAAACCCAGTACTTAGTAAATCAGCAGATAAATATGTAAACTGAAATATCAGTATCTTTTTTTAAATTAAAAATAAAACGGTAGTTCCAGGTCATATTTTGTATTATTTGTGGAATATCTCTAAAAGAATATGGTATTATGGTGGAAGAATGAAGGATAAGGAGTCAGACATTTGGAAATGGATGGAAAATCTTTTTAGTTTAGAGGCAACAAATGTGGGTGCTTGAGGTGTGAAGAACATGACAAGTCATCCATTACAAGTTGAGGTTAGACAAGAAAGCTCTTGGAGTGGGATCACAAAATATAAGAAGATGACAACATGACAGATTAGAGGTTGGGGTCACCTCCCAAAAAAAAATGACTATGAAAAAATTTGTTCAAAGCTCTATCTGATGATTCCTTGATAGAGTCCCAGGACTTTTCCATGGGGATCTCTTAAAGTTGGTGACTACTGAGATGAAGGAAGGGAAGGGAATGAAGAGGAGTGTGACGGGGAGATTACATAACTCAAATGATAGAATAGGCCAATGCTCAGCTATTCAAACCATGAAGGAGCACCTCAGGGAAGTTTGAAGTTTCCTGGAAGAACTTTCCTTATTCAGGGGTGTGGGGCCAACTGGGAAAATTGGGAGCTCTAGATTGGTGTGCCCAAGGAAGCTTTCCCCATTCATCTCTTAAAATAGATGACAGGCTATCCAGGCAGCGTTTCTTCATGGCCAGTAATAGAGAAGAGGAAGAAATGATATCTGAACGTAATCCCAGAGCATGATCCTTGTGAATGAAACCCAGTTTTTCCCATAAGGAGACTCAGTCTTCATAAATCATTAAACAGCTGAAAGGAGCAGCAGAGAGGCTGGGTGGAAAAATTAGACAACTAAAAATTTAGACAACTAAGGCACAGAGCTTGCTGTGGAGAGAAAGGGGAGGAGGAAGAAATGACTAACTTCATTCCTCAAACAGAGGTAAGGCATTAAATCCCAGACTCCCATCCTCTAACTAATTTATCACAAGGTAAGAAGATAATGAACAACCTGGGAATCATACCATACCTCAAAAATAACAAACAAGGCAATGTGCATGCCTAGGAAACAATGGACATCTGGATACAAAGCAAAATGAGAAGAAAAGTTCTGGGATAAAAATAAACAGAGGGTCTGTCAGATAAAGTCTTCAAAATAATATTCATATTGCTAAATGAGGTACTGGAAAGTTGGTCAAAGCCAGGCAAGCTATTGAAAAGTCTTAGGAAATGCAGGAACAAAGATAATTCTCCATCAATGAGATTGAGGACACTAAATACACACACACACACACACACACACAAGACTGAACAAAAAGAAGGCCAATTTGGAAAGTATTTTAAGTACAACTAAACTGACAGAATAAATAACTCCAGAAATATAAGACTCAAATGTACATCCACTCAATTAGAGAAAAACAAGACATAAGAATAATGAGAAAATTCTATGAAAACTATCAGACCAAATTTGAAGACAAAAGGTAAGCATGATTAGTATTCCCGAAAATGATGAAAGAAGACTTAGACGCTATTCGAAGAAATAATAACTGAGAATTTCCGTAAGGTTGGGGTAAATTAAGTATGGATGTTCAGTAAGCAGAGAAAACAAATACATTTAAATGCAAAAAGACTTATACCAAGACCCATCATTGTTAAATTAACAAAACTTCAGAAATAGAAAGAAATAGCAGGAAGCAAGTAAAACAGAAATAACTTACAAAGGAACTCAAATTAGACTTTCCTGTGATTTCACCCCAGACACTCTCCAGGCAAGAAAAGAGTGGAAGGAAGTGTTCACAATTCTAAAAGACAAAAATTGCCAGCCAAGAATATTCTATTTTGCAAAATGATAATTCAAGTAAGAATAAAGGACTTCTAGAGAAACAGAAGTAATGGAATTTACCACTACCAGACCTACCCCACAAAAAAATGCTGAAAAGAATTCTTCTGTAAGAAATGAAACACAAAATTCTGAGCAAAATGACAATAGAAACAATTGATGAGTATAAGCAAGAATATTATCAACCAATATCAAAATACTCAATGGGAGAAAGAATGGACAGTGGCTGAATAGCTAAATATAAGAAAATAGTCACTAGCCTATGCAGGACTAAAAGACACAGTAATTTAAGCGAAGCACACATTGCAGCCATAAAAAAAAAAAAAAAAAAAAAAAATCCAGAGATCCCCTCTGGTGGCACAGCAGATTAAAGCACAGAAATAAGAAGCTAAAACCACTGCTGCATGAGTTTGATTCTGGCCTGCCCCGAGGTGATCCACATGGTGCTGCAGACCTCTCCTGACCTGCCTGCTGTTCCCCTCAGCAGTGTACTTTGTCAGTGGGCCTGTTCTGTTCCCCATTCTGTCTCTGGTGAACCTTCTCACCGCCCCTGCACCTCTGGCCTGTACCCCACTTCTGTAAGCATAAATAAATAAATCCCTTATTAAAAGAATCCACAATAATAGCACACCAATGAACAAGCAAGTACATTGACAAATCACTAGGGAAAGCCATCTTGCAAAGGCACAGAGAAACAAATGAAAAAGAAACAGAAAAATAGAACAATCAAAAACAAAATGACTGATAATAAACAGTTCATATCAATAACCATCCGCCGTACCACCTTAAGTGTGAATGGTCGGTCTGAATTCACCAATAAAAAGACAAAGTCTAACAACGTTTGTGAATATTTTCAGCCGTCAAACTCTGTTTATAAGAGACTCCTTTAAAACCAAGAAGACAAATTAAACTAAAAGCAAAGTTTGGAATAGACCATCATATTAATAATCCAAAGAGAAAAGCCACAACTGTCCTTCTCATATCAGGTAAACTAGACTTTCAAGTAAAAATGGTAAACAGGGAGAAAGATGGTCACTATATAATGATCACGGGAAAATTTTAACTGAAAAGTAAAACAGTTCTTAATATTTATGCATCTAACACAGGGCCATCTAGTTATATAAGGCTTTAGCTACTATATAGCTATGCACACAGCATGTTGACCTAGTACAATTATTGTTGGAAACCTCATCACACCACTGACTTGAAGGCATACGTCATCCATACAGAAAATTAACAAAGATAAAAAGGTCTTAACTGAGAGGTATATTGGAAATTCGTAGAATTTTCCATCCCAAAAGAAATGAATATAATTTCTTCTAAGTGCATAAGAGGCATTAAAAAGAATAGATTCTTTAGTGGAATTTAAGACACGTCTCAGAAAATATACAAAATAGAAATTATATAAAACATCTGACTATAATTGTATAAAACTAGAAATTAAGCACAGAATGTATACTGGAATAAATGCAAACATATGGAGACCATACAAAACAAGTTGTGGGTCAAAGAATAAGCCAAATAAGAGAACAAAATGTATCACAAGATTAATAAAAATAGAGAGAAATGCTACCAGACTTTGGGATGCTCTAAAATCAGTACTAAGTGGAAAGTTCATAACTTGTATGACCCACATAGAATAAAAAAGAAGAAAAGTTAAATAAACAATCTACCTGGAGCTTAAGGAATTGGAAAAAATAATAAAAATAAAACAGAAGAAAACAATTAATAAAAATATGAGCAGAAGTAAATGAAAAAACAAATAAAAGACAGAGAAACCAAAAACTGATTCCTTGAGAAAATAACCTGATGAGCCCTTAGCTAGGCTAATAAAATGAAGAAGAGAGAAAACCTTGATAAATAGGATCAGAAGTAAGAGAGGAAAAATTCCAACATGCACTACAAAAATAGCTAGGCTCATAAGTGACTACTACAAATGTCGCAAAAAAAAAAAAAAAAAAGGAAACCTAGGAAAAAATGGAAATTTTTAAAAATTATACCAACCTCCCAAGGTTAAATCAGGATAAAATACACATTATAAATAGTCAATTGGAAGTGTTAAACTTGAAATAGTAAAAGCCTCGCTACAATCAAAAGCCCAGGAAGATAGATCCCCCAATGAATTCTACAATATTCAAGAAATCCTAATAACTACCCTACTCACATTCTTCAAACATATCAAAGAAGGAGGAGAAATCCCAACACATTGTAAGGCCAACTTTACCTGGATCCCAAAAGTGAACACAGCATAAAAAAACATGTACTGAAAAATATCTCTGAGATGTATAGATCTAAAAATTTCCAACAAAATCCTAACAAACCAAATACTGCAACTGCAACGTACTGTGAGATTTGTACACCACACTGGAGTAATCCTCATTCCCAGAATGCAAAGCTGTTTCAACATATGCCAATAACATATTGTCATGTACAGCTTGTAAAGGTGGGAGAAGCTAGACCCTGACCCTGTTTCTTTCTTTCTTTTTTAAGATGTATTTATTTATGCATGTCAGCTCCCTAGCTGGGAATTGAACTTGTACTAAAGTAGTTGGGGCTAGCTTCACAGTGCTGTGCTTTAACCCATTTAGCCATCAGGGAGGGCTGTACCACCAGGGTGAGGCCCTAACACTGTTTCCATTTGTATGGTTGCATTTTGAGTCTCTGTTTCCTTGGGTATTCAGCTTTGAAAAGCCATTAGCTACTTCTGTTCCTAGATCTGAGAGAAACTACTCATTTCAATGTGCTTTAATTTCTTTCTGAATGAAATGAAATATTTAATTTGTTCTATACTTTCAAAAATAGGGGCAATTAAAAAACGTATGTCCATACATATAGAAAAATCTGGAAGTAGTGCAAAAGCCCATAATTTTAATAGTGCCTATTTCTAGTTATAATATCTAGATACCAATGTTTTACAGTGACCTAGAAAACTGAAACAGAACAAACCAGGGGGATAATGTGTGACCTGGTTTGTGGGTCCTCATCCATAAGCTCACAACTTCAGGACACAATTCAAAAGCAGACTGGAAGGGAGAAACAACAATAGCAATAATTCGTTTACGTAGGGGGGTGAGGAAGAATAAAGCAGTCCCTTAAAAGCCCACACATGACCAGGTGCAGCCTGGCTTATGCCAAAGAGCATCCATGGTGAAAACCTGCTATGTCAAGATGGAGGCTGGTCCATGCAGCAAATGAAGTAGAATTTGGCTTTGTGGAGAGCAACCTTATGTTGAGGCCTCAGGCAATAACAGGTGCAGAGCCATAGAAGTTGGGGAGTAAGCCTGGGTGGTCTTCCAAAGAGAAAACCAGAGCTGCAGACATTGTCATGGGAAGCACCATGTTCCCCACCCCCCACCTGAAGGCAGCTGCCATTTACTAGCTACTGGTAATTAGGGCAGAGCTCTGTGGCCAGGTGCAGCTAGAGAAACAAAAGGCAGGAGGGCTAAAGAGAGCTCTTGTTGTGACCTGACTTGCACCCTAATACTGCCAAGAAGGAGAGATGGAAGGAGACATATGGAGGAGAGACAATTGAAAGATACGCATGGGTGGGGAGGCAGACAATGGCAGCTGTTATTTTGATTTGTGCTTTACTTTGCTCTTTTTTCCCCAGGCTAACCTGGCTCCTTTCCCTCCTTTCCTGTGGATCCATTAGAAGTTTCCTTAGACTTGTGCAAGCATTTGGGCCTTAGCTTCCCTTGTTTGAGTCACCCTTGTTTGACTAAGCATTTGCCCATTGGCTGTTTCCTTGGGAAACTTTATTAGGAACTTCCTTTTCCTCTTGTTCTATGCTCAGTAATTCAAAAAGGATCTATATAATAAGAGTATACTCCCTTTGTCTTTATATGGTGGATGGCAGGACCCCATTTTGTAGTGTATACTTCATTTGTATTGAGTACCTGCGCACCCCTTCACCTTGTGCTAGCATCATAAAAAAGGAGCATGCAATCACAATTTTAAAAAAGGAATATGCCCTCTCTGTCTTTTCAAGTTCACATGGAAGCCAGCCTAACCTGTGTGCCCCACTTTCTTAACTGCCTTTCAGGGCATTAGCGGGTGGTAAATGGACTTCTTGCCCAGCAGTGGCAGGATGAAACTCTCCAATCAGTCGATGGCACTGGGCAGCTGGATCCAGAGCCACCAACTAGCCACATTCTTCTGGGAATCAAGGCACAGGACATAATCAATAGCCCTCTGAGGCTAGCAGGATGTGACCATCAAGTTCCCAACTTCCAACATGCATCTGGCAGTCATTATAAATTACAGGATTGTAAAAACTTTTGCTTCAGGACCCTTACAGTTGTACATTAGGAAGCGATAGCAACTATTTCTACAGCTATTTCAGAAGTTTGTTTAAGTGGAAACCAAATATTTTTTTATACTTTATCTTACTGTTTTCTTCTAGCCATTTTTGCTTTCTCTCGTTTTTATTTATTTATTTTTTTAAGAGTTATTTATTTATTCATACAGAACTGGGGTACAAGCCAGAGATGTGGAGGGTGAGAGGATTCACCAGAGACAGAGCGGGGAGCAGAACAGGCAGATGGAGGAAGTACACTGCTGAGGGGAGCAGCGGGCGGGTCAGGAGAGGTCTGCCACACCATGTGGTCACCTCCGGGGCAGGCAGGGAGCGAATTCATGCGAAGTGGCTTTTAGCTTCTTAGTGCTGTGCTTTAACCCGCTGTGCCTTTTTTTTTTTTCTTTTTTGGACTGATTTTTATATCTTTTTTTGTGTCAAAAAATACTAGAAAAATTTTGAATCAGTTAAACTATGAGACAGCCAAATAAATAATTGAAGACTATATACAGAGCAGCAGGCGGCACTAAAACTGGCCAAGAGCGCTGCCCAATTAGTTTACTGTTCACAGTCTGAGTTCTTCATCTGGATGCACAATTGCAGAGATACTAAGTTTCAGAGAATAATACTAATGAGATTTATTTAACAAACCAGGGTAAAACAAAGAGTGACTGAGGTCATAAATAGCTGGTTACCTCACCCAAATCTTCGTCTAGTGTTTTAATGTCCTAAACACAACTGCTCCTAAGATGGATCTTCCCACCACTAGGACATGGAGCATGTGGAGCCAGGCCATAGGCCAGATCCAACTTACAAAAACAACTGAATCTACAATAGGAGATAACTCACGGAGCTGCTGAGATGCCCCAGCACAGCGCCAGACAGCAACACTCAAAACTGTAGCTGCATTGAACAGACCAACCGACAAATAGCCACACTAACGTAAGTCAGTGAGTTGCTCCTGGTCTTCGCCTTCCCTGCCAGAGTGTAACAGCAGCAAAATGGAACAATTTTAGTTGCTTGCCTACTTGCAAAGCCTCTGGACTTACATCTCAGAGGCTGGCTCCTGGAGCCCTCTCCACATTCTTCAGAGGCCCATTCTAGAAGTTCAATGTGGTGGGGACAGAAATCAGTGACCCCCAAATGGTAAAGTTCCAAAAACTCTGAAACCCAGAACACTTAATTTGTAACAGTGAATGTTAGGAGCTCTTCTGCAATCATTATGTGTGTGTGTGTGTATGTGTGTGTGTATATGTATGTATGGATGTATGCATGTATATAATGTATATTGTATACATAATTTTGTATATATGTAATGTGTGTGTGTGTCTA
>NW_004567113.1:2079874-2090969 GCF_000260355.1 Condylura cristata
TATATATATATATAGGAATTGTCATTGTGTCATTGTTTGGTTTTAGCATTAACATAAAATGTGTACAGGAGTGCTCCTTCTTTCTCAATTTTATGAGTTTAAACAAGATTGGTATCAGATCACTTAATGAAAGCTTGGTGAAACTTGCTATGAAGATATCGGTACTGGGATTTTCTATTTTAAGAGAATGTTTTTATTACTATTTCAATTTCTTTCCTTGTGATTGACTTGTCCAGGTTTTGTGTTTCTTCATTACTCAGTCTGGAATAATTGTACCATTCTAAGACCCCGTCAATGTCATCTAGATTGATGAATTTGTTTGCCTATATATGTACATAGTAATGTTACTATCTTCTTCTTCTAATTTTTTTTTTTTTTTTAACATTGTGTGCCCCCTCAGGTGACTTGTTCTGTTCCTCAGATACTGGTGACTGAGACAAGGCCCATTTATTTCCAGAGGTGGTCAGGGACTTCTAGTGATTATGGGTCCTTTCATAGCCCTGACTGGGATCTGAGTCTGTTACCAGAGTGCTGGTGGCTGAGTATAGCTGTCTAGGACACTTCCTGAGAGTGACGGGGATAAAAAATTCTTTGATTTAAAACTCTGTATCTTACTTAAATTTTCAGAATCATAGTCTGAAAAATGAATAGATAAATAAGTAAATAATAAATAATGCTTTTTCTAATGTCCTCAATAAATTTTGTAAAAAAATTTAAATGAGTCACAACTTATAAACTCTCAGTTATATGTGATCTTCATTATAATCGACACTGTTATTCTACTCTCCCTCAAACCATTCCTATGTCCCTATCCCTTTTACGATAAATTCTGCCTGTTTTATTTGAAAGTGGAAGAGGATATGTGGAAAATCATTAAAGATATAAACATTTCTTCAAGAATGACAGATCTTGCATAGTGCAATGCAGTTTGTCTAAGCAAGAAAATTATTTCCTTTAAAACTACATGTAACTTGGAATATTAACCTAATCAGATAAGATTTCTTTTAATAAAGAGGATTAAATTGGAAAAAATCTAGACCACCAGAAATGTCTAATGAGTATTAGATAATAGATTAGTTTGCTATTTCTAGTTATCTCACTTCCGCTTTCTAAATGCCAAATACATTAAAATACAATTTATGCACCAAATATATCACTTTCTAATATTTTTGTTTCCATAAAAAATGATTTAAGGTCCTCCCTGGTGGCACAGTTAGTTAAAGCACAGCACTAAGAAGCTAAAGCCACTTTCTTGTCAGTTCGATCCCTGTCTGCCCAGGAGGTAACTACATGGCATGGCAGTCCTCTCTTGACCCACCAGCTGCTCCCCTCAGTAGTGTACTTCGTTGATCTGCCTGTTCTGCTCCCCACTCTGTCTCTGGTGAATCCTACCACTGCCTCTGGCCTGTACCCCAGTTCTGTATGTACAAATAAATAAATCTTAAAAAAAATGACTGAAATTCATTCAATGTTAAGTAACTTAAACAAAAAATGTCCAGTTCCTACTTATTTATTTTTCTCAGAAATTGTATGTAAATTTAGAAAAACTTTAGACAATCTAATAAAACAACCAATTCTCCATGGTGTCTCTGTCAACTTTATTTTTTCTTGATTGAATAATACTGTCTAATAAATTCTCCCCAAATATAGTGACTTAAATTATGCAATGCACCTTTCTTGTCATGACCATGAGTCAGCCTATGATAACAGCTCATCAACACAGGCAAGTTAGCCTGAGCAGGCCAGGTTGGTTTGGCTCCAAACTGTGGTGCAGTTCAGATCTGTACCACGAACACATATTCAAAGCTATGATAAAGGTCAGGGACCCTCCGGGGCCAGCTCTTCGCTTGGTAGATCATGAGAATACAAGAACAAACTCTGTATAAACATATTACATAGGTCACCTCTACTGTTAGCTAAATCAAATCATATGGCCAAGCCCAACTTCTGTGGAGCAGGGAAGTTCACTCTACAGTGGGAGGACACTGAATATTTTCCAAATACAATCTACACTATTATGTCTTGGTGACAAACATTTTGATCATATTTTGTGAAAAGTATCTCTTATAAATACATCTGTCTGTAAATCACAAAATGGAGTCTATATAATATAAATAGTGTCAATAATATATCTATTTTGAAAAATGATGAGACCTGACCCTAACCTATTGGTGATAAAAAAAAAAAAAGAGAGAGAGAGAGAGACATTCAGGAGATAATGATTGTTGTACTTTCCATCGAGACTGTATACTCAGAAATACTTGGATAGTATGTGTATATTGTATTCTGATACATCTAAAATTAATGTTATATTAATATAGAACTAATGAAAAATATTTCATTGCATACCATACCCTTAGCCTGTGGGGCTGTTTGTCACAAGAGGTCACTGAATCAAATATTGTAGCTAGAATTCTGAAAGCTGTTGGAAATTTTATGATGACTAATGGCATTCATCATTATTCATGTCAAGCTCCAGGTAATGAACTCTCCCACTTCAAGCTATGACTGATCACCTCTGGGGTCAAATGGAATGGTCTCTTTTGTGTAGCTAAACAATAGACTATTCATTTAGGAACATTCTTAAGCTTAAAACACAGATTAAAATTAATAACAGTGATCTCAAAAAAATCACATTATGTCTCAACATTGTGTTTCAACATGTTGTTAGGACAATCCTATATAGCACTACAAAATTATTCTTTGTTATATATTCACTCCATTTAACTTTGATCACTCTGAATTGAAACAATATTACAATTATAGATTGTAATTTATCAAATGTATATAAATAATCTATTTTTAAAACAGAATTCAAGAAACATTTTAAACTCTCAGACAACAACTACAAAAAATGGTTTCTCCTTGAAGATTTTTATCAAGTGAGAGTCCCTATTCTAGAAGACACAAGAAGTAGTTAAATATATTACTATATAATTTTCTCCCATTTTCCCCAGTAAATTTTCTACACCCCAAGGAAATGCATTAAAATGTAAGTGCTAATGTGAGTTTTCAGTTAAGAATTCTACATCATTTATCCATCTGTATTATGGAGTACAAAGATAAAAGTGAATTTAACAAGTTATAGATAGCTTGCCAGTACCCTGCAAGTTGGATTTTCAGTGTTATTCTTGTAATTGCTTATATTAATGGAACAACAAATACATGTAGAAAATTTACTTGAAGGCCAAAATATATAGGTTTGGGAAAATTATTTTATTTTTGAATTATATAAGCTCCTCTTATCTACCTTAATCAAAGGTACAAACATTGTTAAATCAGTTTTACTCTAGTACAATTATTTTTCATTCTTGGAACAACTCTTTTTTTTTGGTATAAAAAAGGAAAGTACAAAATATAGAATCCTACAAGTTATTGTAAATCATTTTTAATTGTTAATAAGTCTATGAATAGAGAAATTATATATAGGTAGGAGGATAAGAGCTTACGGTAAAGTTGTGGAGAAAAAGATCAGTGAGAGAACAACTGATGATGTCTCAATTTAGGTGAAGTAATGCAAAACAGAGATAAAGTCAAGCCTCCAAATGCAAAGCTGACACATAACTGAAAGTCTGAGAGATATACAAATCTGTTCTTTACTTGGAAACATGTAATGATTTGATGTATGTGGGTAGTTCCTGCTTTTTTATTTTGGGGATACATTTCAAATAAATTAACATTTAACCAAATTGGTACAAATATACTTCTAGTTAAACATCCCAGCTTGTTAATGACTTACTTTTACATTACTAATACATATCGGTTAGGAATATTAGTTATATAAATTATATTAGTTTCATAAAAGTAGGAAGAAACATAGCACCCATAATTCAAGAATTTTTTGGAATATAGAAGATGGAGAACACATCAAAAAATATCTTTTGATTATCTTGGTGAGCAAGAAGTCCAATGACAAAAGTAGCTTATATCTTTTCTGAGACACAAAAAATATTTCTGAGATTTATTTATTTATTCATAAGAACTGGGGTATAGTTCAGAGGTGCAGGGGCAGTGAGAAGATTCACGAGAGATAGAGTGGGGAGCAGAACAGGCATATTGTCGAGTACTCTACTGAGGGGAGCAGTGGGCAGGTGAGGAGAGCTCTGCTGAGCCATGTGGGTCACCTCCGTGGTGAGGATTGAACTCATGCTGAAGTGGCCCCAGCTTCTTAGTGCTGTGCTTTAACCTGCTGCACCACCAGAGAGGGCCCCTGAAACACACATCTAATAAATAAAAAGGTTGTGGTGCAACTGGTGCTTGCTTTATCAACCTGGATGCAGCTTTTGTCAGAATTATCATGGCTGGAAGTGACAAGAGTTAGAAATTTGAATCATAGTTGCCCTTTGCTGCAGAAGAGCCACTGACAGAATTTGGTATAAAGAATGAATCTTATTCACTCATCCCACACTCAATCCATAGCCTATTAGCTTTCTTAACTGAAAGCAGCAGAGAAGGTGGTTCAGGAAGAATGTGGAGAAATAGCTTCAGCACAGTGAAAGATCAAAATGGAGAACAACTGATAAATATGTGTTAGCTTAAATAAAATTGACTATCCTTTTCATATGAGATCACTTTTTCTTGGGATTCATATTTTGGAGCATGAGGACAGAGTGGAAGTTATGACTCAACTATTACTCTCAAACATAACATTGAGTTTTCTCTTCAAAAAAAAAGTGTATTTTCCTGGTAAACACAAGGATTAAGTCTCAACACTATAAGCTAACTGCAGCCACTTTAGCACATGAGTTTGATCCCTGGTCCGGGAGCTGACCCATATTGAGCAGCAGACCTCTGCTGTCTTGCCCACTGTCCCCCTCAGCAGTGTATTTCAGATCTGCCTTTTCTGCTTCCCACTCTGTCTCTGGTGAATCCTCTCACTCACCCACCTCCACATCTCTGGTCTGTACCCCAGTTCTTGTATGCATAAATAAATAAATCTTTTAAAAAGTTTAAAAATCAATGTTAAGTTAACAAAATAAAATATGTACATAATATTTTTGTAAATTGTTTCATTATAGAAAATAGAGAATCATAACTTCAACAGAATGAATTAAAATTTAATACATAATAGATGCACTGTGTTTAAATTTTCCTGTTACTATATATTTTAATGAATTCAGGAAAGAAATTGGTAAATTGTATCTAACAAATTTATTTATCACCCCATACTTTGAATATCCCAAATAAAAGGAAAGCCAGGCCCTCCCTGGTGGTGCAGCGGGTTGAAACACAGAGATGCCACTGCTACTGCTTTATTTTGTAGTTGATTAAAGGAAGCATCAACAAATGTTAGTACTTTTTTCTTAACATAAAGTGTCTCTTAAACTTAATTTTGAACAATTTTTATTTTTATTGTGTTTAGAAATTTTAAATTACTTGAATCTCAAATCTTTTTAAAGATTTATTTATTTATGCATACAAGAGCTGGGGTTTAGGTCAGAAATGAGGAGGGTGAAAGGATTCAACAGAGACAGGATAGGGAACAGAACAGGCAGATATATTGAAATACACTGCTGAGGGGAACGGAAGGGAGAGTTCTGTTTCATCATGTGGGTCAGCTCCCTGGCCAGGGATCTAACCTGTGTAGCAGTGGCTGCAGACAGCTTCATAGTGTTGCTACTTAACCCTTTGTGCCACCAGGAAAGCCCTAATCTCCTGATATTTTGAAATGAGTAACATTTTTCTTTACTACCTTATTGTAAACCTTAATTAAATGGTTTTTGAAATATATAATTTTCACTGACCAAAATTGTTGAGTACAATTCAACCACCAGAACTAAAGTTGGTGTAATATTACCTTATATGTTAACAGGAAAAAATTTAACCCACTAATCAAAAAAATATCATTGTTTCAAGTCATTTCTGTCCTAAATCAGTTAGGTAATGAGAGCTCTCACAAAGGAAGATATGACAAAAAGGTACAATTATGATATGATTTGCTGTGTTTTTACAATGTTTTGGTCAGCAAGCTATTATATAGATTATTGATTAAACTTCACAATTTTACTTTGAAATGGAGCATAGAATTTTGTCCTTGATGACTATGGTCCCTACAAGGTATTTGCCTAAATCATACAGCCTGACACAGTTTGATTATGTCAATCTTAGAATATTTTCAAAGTGTTTTATATATTTATTTGAGAATTTTGAAAGAATTTTCTTTTAGAATCTAATAGGTCAAGAAAGGGTTATGCAATTTTTTAAATATTATATATAATATATATGATATATAACATTATATAATGCATATAATCAATTATATATAATATATTATATATATTTATATACTATATATACGCTATGTGTATATATATATATATATACATATATGTATATATATATATACATGAGGTAGTTTTAAATCTTCATTTTGCACATTTATTCATCTCTGTTGTAATCCTTGTGGACTTTCCACCACTTCACCCACGCACCATCACCACAGTCCTGAGTGTTATTCCCACCTCAGTTTTGATATTGTTCCCCTCTCCACTCCTGTAGAATTTCTCTGATTTATATTTGTAGGTTGATTTTTATTCTTACTTTATTACAATTGTTTGTTTTTTTTTTTTTCTGATCCCTTATACTTCTGCTATGAATGAAAAGAAAGAACACTAAAACATTAATAAAAAGAACACCTGCATCCCTATGTTTATCACTGTACTACTTATAATAGGGAAGAAGTAGAATCAACCCAAATGCCCAAAAATAGATGACTTGATCAAGAAGTCATGGTACATATACTTGGTGGAATATTGCTCAGCAATCAAAAAGACAAACTCATGCCTTCTGTAGCAACATGAATGGAGCTAGAAGTGATCATACTTAGGGAAATAAGCTAGAAAGAAAAATAAAAATAACAGACGTTTTATGGAATTTTTAATGATGATTCAATATTTCAAGACTGGATAGAATTACAAAGAGAGTTCCTGTAATGGGATAATGTTGGAAAGTAGTTAGAATTTTGGGGACACAAGTATTAGACTAGTGTGAATGACCCAGAGGTTAGAAAGGGAAATCATGAAGTTGGACAAGAGTTGAGCAATGTGAGAAATGCTCACAGAAGACTATTTATATCCTGTTGTACAGAGGGAAAGTAGAAGAGATGGAGTACTATGAAACACTAAAAAAAAAAGTGGAGCCAGCCTTCTAGATCTTTTGCAGCAGTGACAATAAAACAAAAGTTAAGATATCTCTATCTATGGAATGGATAATCAAGGAAAAGAAAAGAGACCCTAAGAAATAACAATCAGTGATAATCAAAGCCTAAAAAAATCATCACATAAAAAAAGGAGCTACTTTGATGTGGTAAATACTTTATCTTTACGTACACTTAACGAAACAAGTGTAGTCAAAGGGAACAAAACCTAGTCCCGATGCAATTTCCTTCTTCAGAATTCTGTCAAACTTAGCTGGAAATATTTATCATACAAATCCACCTAAGATTACAGCTAGCCTCCAGCTATAATGAACCACTTTTCAGATTGTTCCAAGTGTTCATTTTTTTTATGCCTATGGGTTTGCTTCTCATAAAACATGTTCATGCATGCTTGCACCCACATATCACACAATTAAAATCTTATGGAGAGGAAAACTTAGACAAATTTTTAAAAATATCAAAAAAGATTAGCTTCACATCCTGGTGTGGGGGCTTCATTCACACCTTATTTCACTAGTCTGTTCTTCCATAGAAATGTCCTTAGAAACAGGGAGATGTTATAAATTTCTATGCTAAAACACATTTTAATTGACTTTCTAAAATTAAGACGGCTCTGCATTTAAGTATTTCCAAACATTTCCACATATACTACCTTAAAGTATTGAAATTCTAGCATTTTTTTAGCAGTTGACACTACAACCAGAAATTTCATCCCACTTTATTTAAGTAGTTAAATGTGTGATTACTAGTAATAAAGCTATTTAACATTGCATCACAATTAAAAGTTCCCCACTTCTACGAAAATTTTTAAATGCCTCAATTCACATTGCCATATGAAAAAGGACATTTGCATGATCAGATCTGAGAACCATATTTTAGTCATTTTACAAATGTTCACCAAGAGTAATTTAAATATATGTGTCAAATGAAAAACATTTTTAGATGATGGTGTTGAAAATACAGTGAGTGACTGATGCCAGAAAAAGTGTAACTTTATAAAAATGTTCTATGTATGTTGAACTATTTGAATTTCTTTTCAGATACAGTATTTGAGGAATTATTGAAAATAAATACAAGCTATGCTGAAAAAGCACTGCTAAACAATTGAACTTTGCGCTTGATGGAAATGTTCTGTTTGTGCTACTTGATCCAGCTGTCATGAATCACACATACTGAATATTTGAAATGTACATGTGTGGCTAAGAAGCCAAATTCTAAATTTTATTTACTTTTAATTAAAATTCAAGTTAAACTGCATCCCAAAACTAGTAGCTGTATATTGGGCAGTGAAATGTAAAGGCTACCAGTATTTGAAATACATTGTAACTGATAACAAAGTTTCTGCCTATCAAATGTCAACCAATTTAAAACAAAAAGTGAGCTTAGCATTATAACCCCTTTGTGTGTGTGTGTGAACACATCCAGGTATCTTTTGTACTTTTAGTGTTTAAACAGTTATTGCTGCTTAAGCGAGAAAACCTTAAATGACAAGATATTCTGACAGATGGATTCTGCTTCTCAAAAAATAAATGTCAATAAAATGTTTAATATTGGAGATCTACAAAAAAAGAAATTATTTAACACCTCCTCGTATATCATTATATTTCCATGCATTCCTTATCAGTTCGGAGCCTTAGCAGTGAACCATTCTGATTAAAGTCTTCAAAAGAGTCTCAATGTTTTGTTAGTGTTTGTTAAATTTATGTCCTTCAAATACTCCATGCTGTGTGTCCTTGCAATATCTTAAAAATATCATCTTCTCCTTGGTACTCTTCTTAATGCACAATTATACTGTTAATGGTTGATATATAGTTTCATATAGCATAATAAACAAATGGTAGCTTTCACATCATATCCCTCTGTCATTCCAAGAAGACTGGCTTTTGTGGTGCTATTACTACCTCATTCCTTTCTTGTTCTCTGCCCTACATCAATTGATTTTAGATGATTTTGATATTTCTCCCCATTTAATGCATTTCTTATTTTATTCAGATAAGTAGGTAGTATGTTTCTAAGTGAATCAATAATGAAGTACTTGAGACCACAAGCCTCATTGCTCTCACTATGCTATTAGTACTAGACTCCCAAGGGCCAGCTGAGCAGTGAACCTTGGTAATGAGGTTGATAGTTCATGAAGGAGCTGATGTGACAAATTGCCAACCTGCTGCAGGGACAGCCCTGTAACCCTCCAGAAAACCAATGTTATTCCAATTTTCATTCAGTTTGGCTCTTGTTCTAAATGTGCCGGTGCTGACACAATATTTGAATGAACACCCCTCCCCCCACACACACACCCTTGAACTCTTGCAAAGGAGAACACCCAATGGCATGTAAATTTATAATCCCTTTTTCAAACCGACATGCACTTAGGGTAAATTTAATCAATGTTTGTCATACATTGAAGGGTACAAAGAGGTGTTTCTTTATCATGCCATATTTTAGAGACATTGTAAAAATAAGTCCTCATTTACTACTGGATTCACATGCACATTTTAAATTTATTTTTCTCTTGATAATCAACTGAGTTTCCCCGGACCCCACTTTGGCCTTTGAATAAGTCCCTTGCAGGCATCTTTTGACTTTTTATGTTATCTTTCTTAGTTTGTAACCCAGACAAAAATGGCAATCTTTTTAACTGATTAAAAAAAGATAGGAAGTTTCAAATATTATTAAGTTGGGTGTATTTATTTGTTTAAGATGATTAAAATTTTTAAACAAAGAGATTTTTTAAAAAATTGCTTGTTTCTTTCATCTTCATCTCTTCACCTTATCTAACAATAATCTATGCATCTATCTATATATCTATCGATGCATCTATCAATCTGTCAAATCTATCCATGAATGCATATACACATACATATACACAGAGCTGTTGTGGTTAGCATATAGACTATGAGATTGAGTCACTTCTGTCTTTTAGAAGTCATTTTACAGTGAATTGAATTTTCTGTGTAACTGGCATTTTATAGCATATTTAAACCTTTAAAAAAAAATCTTACACTTCACAGAATGGTTGTCAAACCACTGCTAGTTCATCTTGGTTAGAGGCAAGTGGACATCACACATTCAATTTCTGATAGTGACACTGAAGTGTTCTTAGAGACAGTTGTGCCAAAATGGTTTCTAATTCCTGTGACACTTCTAAAAGTCCTATTTTGGATTATACCCTCAAATTCAAAAAAAAAAAGAGATAAATTTTTTAAACATGGAAACTTCATTTTATTTAGTCACTGTATTCAGGTTCTGTAATTCAAATAAAACATAGCTTCCTTTTCCAATTTTAAGCATTATAGTTCTCTAATCCCTGCCTCTGATACAAAGGTTTAAATCTATGTTGTTTCATCTTTTGTTTTACTATGATAAACACTGAAAATATACTTTTTTCTTGTTATGCATACATTTTATCTTCTTATCTGAACTCCTAGAGGCTCAAGCACATCATACATTTTGTCATAACCTGACTGTAAGAATTCCAGTAATTTCAGTAAGAATTATGTCCTGTATGTTATCGATTGCCCTCATTATTCACTCTAAGTAACTCACTTTACAGATTTTTCTCTGAGGGATCAGTTTTTACTTTATGTTACTAAAAGATTACAAACCAGTGGTCTACTAGATTTAACAGCTAGATTTACTTTGATTGGTTGTCCAAGTGTCATTAAAGCGTTAAAGCTTATTGCTTCGAGAAATGCATTTCCAGTTCTATGCACCTCTCTGCTCCTTACTTTCTCACACTTCAATAATCTACTATTATGCTGAGAGTATATAAGTAATTTGAAAGTAACATCATATCTATTTTATTGTCCCATATAGTACCTCCATTTGTTCAATCTATTGAGTGTTGATAGAATCCAGTCATTGTAACAGAAACAGGTAAACAAATGGCCATAGATCCCTCTCTTCTTGGAGTTTATGTTTGGAAGAGCTGAATTCTGGGGT
>NW_004567113.1:2091524-2095581 GCF_000260355.1 Condylura cristata
TCACGGTAACCTGGTGTCCTGGAGTTGAGAATTTCCTCTCTACTAGGGTTGGGTAACAGGCCTCTTTTCCTCAGTGGTGTAATCCTCTCTTGCTGGTGGCATCACCTTCCTTCCGATTCCCAAGAAAGAGCATCATGGTTTTTTCCTTGAAGCTTGCTTGGAACTGCTCACTGCATCATTTCCTCCTGCTAATACTGGTCTGCATCAGCTATTTTGCCCTTTCCTATATGTGAATGTGGAAAGTATTGTCTTAAGAAACTAGAGTGGCTTACGAAACAGTGCCCTACTGTCATTATGGTAGGGGATGGCATGCAAGATGCAGCCATTTGTTACACTGGAGGGGATATTCCATGATGCTCCTGATCAGTGATACACTTTGCTGATCTGAATTGGCCATTCACACACAGTCTTTGTAGGATTTTTCTCAAGCCTTTGAGCACATTCACCTGAATGTTGCTTCCAGAGTAATTGCTACATTTTTTTGGTCCTGTTATCAGTGGGTCAGAATGTTGTGCTATGAGATGTTCAGATCTTTTATTCTGTGTGTGTGTGTAGAAGAACTGGGTTGTGGGATGATGGTACGTGGGGAGAAAATTCACCAGAAACAGAGTGGGGAACCAGAACAGATGGAGTTACTGAAATACACTGCTACGGGGAGCAGCAGGTGAGACTGTTGTGCCATGTTAGCTTCTTGGTCAGGGATGGAACTCAAGCTGTCATGGTGATAGCACTGAGATTTAGCTCCTGGGCTACTAGGGGAACCCTGCATAATTCCAAACCCACTGCAGTATATAATAGCCGAGGGCAGGGAATTTTTCACAACCCAGACACACATTTTCTTAAATATTTACTTATTTATGCATACATAACTGTGGTACAGGCCAGAAATGCAGGCCAGTGAGACAATTCACCAGAGTCAGAGCAGGGAACAGAGGTACACTATTAAGAGGAGCAGTGGGCAAGATAGGAGAAGTCTGCTGTGACATATGGTTCCCTGGCTGAGGATCAAACTTGTCCTGAAGAAGCTTTGGCTAGCTTCATAGTGCTGAGAGTCAACCTGTTGAATCACCAGGGAGGGCCCATGACACAAAATTTTAAAGAATATGTTTTCTTCCCATATGAATGCACACTGCTTCCAGTCTTCCTCTGTGAGTGAAGTGAAGCACGGTGACTACATTTTATGCACCTGAAAGGCTGTGAGTTTCCTCTAGTCAGGATATCACATCTAACAAGCAGTTATGATGTAGAGGGAGCTGGCTTCATACACGTTATAATTTGCAGACATTTTCCAGGACTCCTCCACTTTTTGTTCAGGCCAGAGTTATAAAGATATAGTATGCACCTTCCCTATGTCTTTATATTTTTAATAGAAACACTAACCTCACTATCTTTCTAGTGGCAGGGGTTGGTTTTAATACAATAGATTTAGGTTAGGGAAGTTTTAAAAATTTCTATTTGACATTTACCATCTATTAGCTCTTATTCTAGAGAATAAAGACCCTATGTGGGAGTTATTCCAGCTGCTAATAGTGCACCAGTCACTGGGATATCAAGCATCCAATTTATCTGGGACAGATGAACACCCCCTAGAGGAACCTGACTTTAGCCAGGATCACCTTATTGCCTGGCTTCTATATCCTTGCATTCTGAGAAGAGGGCTATGAGGAGACTTTGGTTCCTCCAAGAGCAATACCAACAATACAACTCAGACCTCCTGTCCAAAAGTCCTCAAAATATCATTGTCATTCTGTTTTCAGTGTGCTTTACATACTTTAGGAAGAAACAGGTTAATCATGACAATGTATTTTTCATGCCATCCCACTGGGTCTCTCCTCTTAGAAAAGCAGCCATCTCTTCAACCAATAGGTTATAGAACTCAAAATTGACTCAGATCATCCTCCTGAAGTGAAACTGACTTTTTTCTGAGGTTGATCAACCTCAATTCACTGCTTCAATATGTTGATTTGTTTTGGCATTATAGATTGTGAGCCTCTATTTAACCTTTGTTGTCTGCCCATCTATGTTACATCCAAGGACACCATGTTCTGTGATCTTTACCACTTCCTGCAGGACAAGTCCTTTTGACTTTTCCTCCTATCTTCCTCCTCCTACCTTGTCCCTAATTGTAGGATTCTGGTGACTATTCCTTGACATGAGGTTTTTGTTACTTCTTCACTGTCCTTCTTCTTCATATATATTAATGAACTCTGCTGGTTGAATGCCTTCAGGCCTGGCTTGCAGAGTTAAAGTCTCCACTGAATCCCTTAAGGATGCCAGGACCTTTCATCATGTTCCTGATGAGCCCTCATGGAGCAACTCCTCAGGTACATTCTCTGTCCTCAACCCACAAATCGAGGCAGACATAATAAGTCATACCACTGACTTCCCTCTGGCTTTTATTCACTCTATTATGCATTGCTAGGAAAACTCAAGCATTTATTTTCACTAAGAGTTGGTGATTATTTATTTCTGGTTTCTAAGAGCTACTCAGCAATGAATTTAAAGCTTACTCTCTGGGCCCCTGCTAGGGTAGTAAATACTTTGTCAAATAAAATCTCCCAGAGTCAATGATTTTTTGTTCTCCAGCCTAACATTCCAACTATGTGACCAAGCATTCTCAAAATACAGTTTCAGATTATTTTTCAGGCTCCGATTAGTACCTGCCAGCCATTAGCTATAATTATATAGATAGTCTCTTCTCTCCTGTCCCTGTGCTAACATGTTCCCAATTGGACTATCCTGGGATTTAATCTCATTCATCAATAGAGCAGCTTGGAAAGGAGGTGGGAAGATCCTGGTGGGTAGTTTCTTTGTACTCTTGTTCTTTCATGGGGGAGTGTGTTCTACAGGACTAATCAATTTTAGTGGGTGTGCTAAGTCTTACAGTTAGAAGGTTAGTCACTTACAGAACTCAGAAGCTAGGGAACCATAGAGTCAACAGCGTTAGGCACATTATTCTGGATATTGCCATTCCTGTCTTCAGGATTCAGGGTTTCCTCTAATGCCCCTGGCATTAGCCAAACAGACCTGCCTGACTGAGAGTTCAGCTCTCCATGTGCAGCTCTCTGCCACTCTCACAAGTAGGTCTTCTGGCACCCTTTTTGTGGCATCGCCTTTCTAGTGCAGGTGATGAAAGGCTCAGTCGACAGCCTGGACTTTCCACTAGTTAACCTTTATCCTTTTATTCTTGCAGAGAACCAATGAAACAGCAGTAAGTGCTTAGCTCTATTGTCTTGAAATTCATTGCTCTCCCATTTCTCCCCAATATCTGCTGTGTTACACCAGCCAGGACACCCCTCCTTCAGGACATTTTCAAATCACCTGGTTTTAGTACATTTCACTACAGATAGTGCTAAATCCATACATATTAGTATTTTTATTCCTAAGAATAGATGAACCAAAGTAAAATTACTAGGTTTAAATGAATTTTAGGGACATTATTGGATTAAATTCTTACCTAATTATGTCATAATCATGCATGTTTTTAAATTATTAAACCAAATACCATCAACTTATTTAACCATATACCATCTATCATTCTTCAGTATTAACTACTGCTTTTCTATATTCTTCACTCTGGTACATGAAATAAATGTTCTCACTGTAGTCAAAATTTGCCTTTTCCTAAATGTCAATCAAGAAAGATATTTATTACCATCCTATTTTCTTTTTTTTTTTTTAATTCAGACCTGTTGCCCACTCTTTGCTGCATTTGCTTTTTACTTATCAGTCCATAGGACCTATTTGTGTACTAGTGCTAGGAATAGTTTCTTTGAAATTTGAATTTATATAATCATTAATATGTAACATTTATATATATGCATATATGCATATACGCATGAGTTTATATATAATTTCCTTACAGCTTATGTGTGTTCAATCTTAAAGCTCTCTATAGCAGATTATGTAAATTTAATTTTAGAGTGTGCCATACTAGAAGACTACAAACTCTTAAACTTTTTCATTTAAATTCCTTTTCAAAATCCATTAGATATTTAAACCTAAAGTTTAAAAGTCCAAAATAGTTTAATTACATGCCCATACATAGTAAAGGGAG
>NW_004567113.1:2096892-2098003 GCF_000260355.1 Condylura cristata
GACCCTCTCATGATCCTGTTTATAAATATTATATATACTTTTTTCTTTGTTTTTGTTGTGGTTATCATTGTTATAATTAGAAGTCTTGCACTTCCACCAATTCAAAATGACTACATTCCTATGGATAGTTGCATCTAATAATGGATGTTATTTGTTCCGATATGTCTGTAACAGGTTAGCTGTATAGTAAGCTATATTTTCATGTCAACCTTTCTAAACTTCACCATATTATTTTTGGTTATTACAGAAACTCAGATATCCAAATGTTAAAATACCATCAAGACATCTGTCTATCTTTCTATGTGTCTATCGATCTATAGATCTATCTATAGCAGTTTATAACGTTTTCACAAATTTCAGGCTTGTTTTCCTAGGAATACATTATAGCTCTTTATTGTACAAATTATATTGATATTTCCTTTGATGCAAACTTATAACTTTGCACTTGTGGGTTATTCAGAATAACCCAAATAACTTTAAAATAATATTGTTATTAGATACAATTTTGTTTATATTTTCAAGCAATGATATGACACTAGTATAGAAAATAACTACTAATCATTAGATATATATTTTTTCATAAAGAAACATTGTATAGTTTCTAGTATAAATTATTTTAATAGCACTGCAATGTGATACAATATTAGTTTTAAAAGTGTTATTGTCTTATTCTTAATTTCTACAGTAGTTTTAGTGTTTCACAATTTAATGAATTTGCTTCTGATTTTTGTTTAAGAATATATTATTTTAAGTGGTTTTCATCTATTTTTACTCTTTCATAAAGGTTTAATAAGAAATGGTTGCTAACTTTACATCTATCTTCTCAGAATCTATTTATACATATTGTTTTATTCTTTGATGAATAGCTATATACAGTTCTTTGATTTTTAAATAATTGTTAAACATATTTATAGTTTCATACTTAGCCATTGTGTGCTAGTTTTCGTAATTCATTTCTGAAATTTATTTTGCTAACATTTTATAAAATAATTTACTTTATCTCTATTAAGAAATTTGTGCAGGGCCCTCCCTGGTGGCGCAGCGGGTTAAAGCACAGCACTGAGAATCTAAAGCCGCTTCCGCATGAATTCAATTCCCGCCTGCCCCGGAG
>NW_004567113.1:2098173-2099780 GCF_000260355.1 Condylura cristata
AAAGAAATTTGTGCAGTATCTGTCAAACATTGATAATAAGATTAGGAATTCTAACATGAATTAAATACTTTTCCATATTTTGTATTCCCTGGAATAGTTAAATGACATATAGGATATTGTTTTAAATTCTAAATAAAATTTATCTTTAAACCCCTATTAATATTTTTTAAACCTTTCATGACTACTATGCTCTCAGTTACTTCCTTTTCTTTCATTAATTTCTATTTATCTCATAAAAAAAAACACATCATTCCATTTTTTCAAATGTGCTTCATAGATTTCTCCAAAATAATCTCCTTTGGTGTATGTTGTTTTGAACACACACATGCATGCATACATATAATATTATTTTATATTATACATATGTATGTGTGTGTATGTATATATATATATATATATATATATAATGTTTTAAAGATTTATTTATTTATGCATACAGGACTGGGGTACAGGTCAGAGGTGCAGGGGCTGTGAGAAGATTCACCAGAGACAGAGTGGGGAGCAGGACAGGTAGATAGACTGAAATACACTGCTGAGGGGAGCAGTGGGCAAGACAGGAGAGGTCTGCTACCCCATGTAGATCACCTCCTGGGCCAGGGATCCGACTCACACTGAAGCAGCATCAGTCAGCTTGCAGTGATGTGTCTCAACCTTTTGCACCCTAATTAAAATTGTTAAATGTTCTATAATCAAAATAAAATATTATTTCTAAAACATAATCCTATATGTAAATTTACTAGAGCACGAATTGTGATTAGAGCATTCATCTAAACTACTTTTTTGTCAGCTTCATCTGTCAAACTCTAGAAAAGCCTTATATTACCACTCAGCATAAGTCAAAAATACTCATAGTCTTTCTGGTGTTCTCAGGAGTTTATAGGTTCATCTGTTGCATGATTTGATGTATAAAGTTTTATAACTATAGGTTATTCTCAGACTGCACCTTTTACCAATGTATAATAAAAAGCTTTAACCTGTTTACGATGCTGACTTCCAATTACATCTTCTCTTATATTAGTACCATCATGTTTGCTTTCATTTGATTATAATTCCATGTAATATGTTTGATTCATCACTTCCTTCTATTCCCTATACTCCACTTGAGTATATATGCCCCATCTTCCGTTTTCAGATATTTTAAACTTCTGGGATGGCATCATTTTTCTTTCCCTGTTCAAAGTTAGTTCAAACATATAGCAATAAACTCTTAACAAAATTTGTACTGATTACAAGATTACGAGCGATAAATATAATGGTGTTAATAAGGAAAGCTCCTTTGCTTCTCAGAACCCGCAACAGATGAATAGATGGACAGTGTGCATGGGCTCTCAAACTACGGTGTGATGGGACAAGGGGAGCAACTGACATTTATAAATAAATAAATAAATAAAGCATTTTATCAAAGGTGTGAAAATAAAATGTGTCAGAGGACAAACTCTCTAATTATCATAGATTTAAAGAATTAAATCAATTCTGGGGCTCTCCCTGAAGGCACAGCCAGTTGGAGCGCGGCACTGCGAAGCTAAGCCAAACCGTAGCCACTTCAGTGACAATTCTACCCCAGCCCTGGAAGTGACCCCCATGGCACAGCAGACCTCTCCTGACCC
>NW_004567113.1:2101419-2128307 GCF_000260355.1 Condylura cristata
TGTTATGCATTTTAAATGTCCAGTAAGGTGCAGGGGTGGTGAGAGCATTCATCAGAGACAGTGTGGGGAGCAGAACAGACAGACTAGCAGGCCAGGCAGGAGACTCACCCTGATGGAGCCATGTCAATTACCTCTGGGGATAGAGCTCGCACTGAAGTGACTGCGCTTCGCTTCGCTTGCAGTACTGAACTTAAACCTGTTGCACCACCAGGGAGGTCCTCCCTTCATGACTGTATTTTATTTGTGTACAGTTAAGATTATTATGATTATTCTCTCAGGCTTATGTTTTATGACTTCTAAGTAATTTTAATCACGTATTATTTATAAACCATTACATTACTGCACTGGACAATTTCACTTCTCTAAAGAAAAAAAAACCTGCATCTGAACAACTCATACCTCTCTATTTTCTTCAAATATTTGTCAATCTGATATGTTTGTTTATTATTTTGCCATTTCATGATTGAAAATACATCATAATGTATCATAATATATATCATAATTTGAATCACACAATGTTAGCCTGTTCAGACAAGCTTCTTTCTTTTTATAATAAGAATTTAAAGTTCATGCCTGCCATTGGGTGGTTTGATAGCTCTTACTTAAATCACTGAATGACATTAAATTCAGTGAATATTACACAATGTCTTTTTCCATTTATTTAACTACTGTACTTATATATCTTCTATTAATTTTTTAACTGTGGTAAAATGAGAATTCTCTCCAACAGGTATCATCCCTGCAAGGTGTATCTTGTTTGTTTTAGTTTATGACAGTTATGAATAAAATCTCTAGCCTCTATACACATTGACTTGTATGTCCTGTGATGAAAAAAAAATTTTAATCAGTTAGGTAAATACAAGAAGCAAATTGCTGAATATTACAGTATGACTATGTTTAGCTTTCTAAAAAAAAAAAAAAAAAAAACTATCAACCTGTCTTTCAAGGTGACTATATATGTTTGCATTCCCACCAAAAATGACTGAAATTGTTTTACTCCACAACCTTAAAAAATATTTTGGCTTCCTTAGTTTTGTTTACTTTTTTTTTTTTTCAGTTTCAGGATTTTTTAATACACTCAGTAGTATAGTGGTATACATTTTTATTTTAATTTGCAACTATTAAGTAACGTCCGAAATATTTCACAAATATTTTTCCATTTGTATGCCTTCTCATTGAGATGGTTTTTCAGAACTACTATTTATTTTGAATTGAGTTGTTTTTATTTTTAATATATAATTTTTTATGCCTACAATATCTGGGGTACAGGCCAGAGGTGTATGGGGGTTGGCGAGAGGATTCACCAGATGCAGAGTAGGAGGCAGAAAAGGCAGACTGACTGAAGTATAGAACAGCAGGTGAGTCAGGAGAGGTCTGCCAGGCCATGCGGGTCCCTTCCGAAACAGTGATCATGCTGCGGTGGCCTTTGATAGCTTCATGGTGTTGTGCTTTAACTCATGCCACCAGGGAGGGCACAAAATTTGTTTTTTTTTTTGTTTTGTTTTTCTTTGTTGTAAGTATCCTTTGTTTTGAATTGTTTTGTATATTTTGTATACACCAAATCCTTCATAATGTATGTGATTTATAATACTTTCTTCATTTTTTTTGGTTCGTCTCTTCATTAAATTGAGTGAATTTCTAAAAAATTTAACATTTTATCATTTATCATACTGTGATTATATCTAAAAATCCATGTCCAAACCCAAAGTCACTAAATTTTTCATATATTTTTAGATGTTTTATACTTGCATGTTACTTTAAGCTTTTTAAAAATGCTTTAGTAATTTATTTATATATTTTTACATTTTTTACATTGTTTGCCTTCTTCTTAAGCTTTTAATCCATTTTGTGTTAATATTTAGAAAAAGTGGAGAATTGTGTTTAAATTGCTCTATACTGAAGAATTATGATTTTTACATTTTTGCTCTTTTTTAAAAGATGTATTGACTAAATATTGCTATTTCAATTTAATTACTTATTCACTTATTTTTATGAAATAGCATTATATTCCATTCTTGTTTATATTTTGACAATATAGGATTTCCCACACAAATATGGTCACCATAAGTATCCATCCTTATAGCACATATTTTCCTCGGCCATAGTCCACTGTGCTATCTGCAATAGCCTATTTTCAGTCCCCTCCCCTCCCCTTCCTGGATTCTTCAGACTATAATTGTGAAGAGCTCATATCTAGGCAATATCTTCATTCCACTGGCCAAGGTATCTATTCTTTCTTCCAATATAATTGTGTCTAGATTACTGTTGTTTTATGGGAAACTTGAAGTAGTGTATGGTCAGACAAGCAAATTAATTCTTCTTCAGGATTCTATTTTCTTTTATATAAACTTTACTTTATTTAAGATTTGTTTACTTATACATACAGAACTCGGGTACAGGTCAGAGGTACGGAGGTGAGAAGATTCACCAGAGACAGAGTGGGGAGCAGAACAGGCAGATGTACTGAAATACACTGCTGAGGGGAGCAGCAGGTGGGTTAAGAGAGGTCTGCCACACCATGTGGGTCACCTACCTGGCCAGGGGTCAAATTTATGAGCAGTGGCTGCTATAGCTTCATAGTGCTATGCTTTAACCAGTTGTACCACTAGGGAAGGCCCCTGATATAAATGTAAACTAAGCTTGTCAATAGCTACAAAGTGGTCACTGGAGATCTTTTAGGCATTACGTTGAATCTATAGATTGTGTTAAATTCAATTGACGTTTTAGCTATATTTATTATTTTGATCTTTGAACACATAATATATCCCCTGCTATTTAGATAGTTGGCCTATTTGATGAAGTTCTGTATTTTTCCACAAATAGAAACTGTTTTTGCTTTGTTTCATGCCTCAATATTTTATTTTGTGTGAGTGATAATACAGATTTTTTTATTTCAAATTCCAATTAGTTATTATTTATCTATAAGAAGGCAATTCAATTTTGCATATTAAAATTAATATTGAATTCTGCTATAATATCTTATTATTTCCAATAATTATGTTTGGGGGATGTGCATATGTGTACATGTGTGCAACTTACATAAGAATTTCCTCATAATCATGTCATCTATGAACAAAGACACTTTTATTTTTTCCTTCTTATTCAATGTAGCTAATTACTCAACTAGTTATTTACTTTGCTCTGATTACACTAGATACGATTTCACATAAAATCTATAACAGGAGGAAAAGAGGGGCATCTTTGACTTTTTCTCAATTATAAGATTAAAGCTTCAGTTTTTTTTTTGTTTGTTTTTTTTCCTCCATCGAGTGTTAAGGTAAGTATAGTTTTTTTTAATAATTTTTTTCTGCAAGTTTGCAGAAGTTTCTTCATTCCTTAGTTTGCTGAGTTTGCCATGAGTGGGTACTTGAATTCTATCACTTTTGTGTATCAATTTTTGTTATTAGATGATTATTTTCATTAGTATATTGATGTGATGAACTATATTATTTAATTGTATGACAGAATAAATCTTATCTGGATCTTATGAATATATTGTGTATTGTTGGGTTCAATTTGTCAATATTATTTTCAGAATTACAACTGTGTTCATGAGAGAATTAGGGCTGCAATTTTCTATTATTATAATGTTTGGATCTGGTTTGTGAAATCAGGATAAGTCTAGTAACATTGACAAGATAAGGCCATCACCCCTCTGCTTCTATTTTCTTTTCTTTTTTTTTTAAGATTTATTTATTTATTCATACAGAACTGGGGTACAGTTCAGAGATGCGGTAGGTGAGAGGATTCACCAGAGACACAGTGGGGAGCAGAACAGGCAGATCAATGAAGTACACTGCTGATGGGAGCAGCGGGAGAGTCAGGAGAGGTCTGCCTCTCCTTGTGGATCTCCTTCTGGGCAGGCGGGGATAGAACTCTTGCGGAAGTGGCTTAAGCTGCTTTGTGCTGTGCTTTAACCTGCTGCACCACCAGGGAGGGCCCTGCTTCTATTTTGTAAACTTATCTGTGGAGAATTGTTTGCATGTCATTCTTAATCATTTGTTGGAGTTCTCAAATGAAGCCTTAGACTGACACTTTCTGTTTTAGAGGGTTTTAATTATACTTTCAGTTTTGTTAATAGATAAAGCCCTATTTAGAACTTGTGTTTCTTCTGTGAGAATTTTGTAGTTTTGGCCATTTAAGGAATTGATCCATGGCATCTAAGTTAACAAATTTGTTAGCATATAATCATTAATATTTTACCTTCATTAATCATTCACTGCCTGTATCATGAGTATTCTTTTATTTCTGGTATTGGTATTTTTTTAAAGATTTATTTATTTATTTATTTATACATACATAGAGAACTGGGATACAGGCCAAATGTGCAGGGGCAGTGAGAGGATTCAGTAGAGACAGACTGTGGCACAGACAGGCAGACTGACAAAGTACGCTGCTGAGGGGAGAAGCAGATGAGACAGGAGAGGTCTGCTGAGCCATGTGGGTCACCCCCTGGCTTGGGATCAAACTAGCGCTGAATCTGTTGTAGCTAGTGTACTAATGATGTGCTTCAACATGTTGTGCCACCAAGGAGGGCCCTAATATTGGTAATTTTTGTGTTATCATTTTTTTCCCTTGGTAAAATACTTAGAAATTTATCATTTTATATATCACTTCATAAAAGTTGCTTCTTCTTTTTTTTTTTTTTGCTTTTCTCTGTTTTCTCCCAATTTTAATTAAACTGATTTCTGCTATATCTTTCTCATTAGTTTATGTTCAGATTACTGCTCACTTTCAATTTTCCAAAGACATACACACAATTATAATTTTTTAGATCCCTCTTCTCTTGTAATATATGTACTCAAAATTACAAATTTCCCTTAAACCTTGCAGGTTACATTCCACAAATCTTGATCAACTGTGTTTGTTTGTTTGTTTGTTTGTTTGTTTTAAGATTTATTTATTTATTCATACAGAACTGGGGTACAGGCCAGAGATGGGGAGGATGAGAGGATTCACCAGGAACAGAGTGGGGTGCAGAACAGGCAGATCGATGAAGAACATTGCTGAGGGGAGCAGTGGGCGGGTCAGGAGAGGTCTGCCACGCCATGTGGGCACCTCTGGGGCAGGCGGGAATCGAACTCATGTGGAAGTGGCTTAAGCTTCTTAGTTCAGTGCTTTAACCCGCTGTACCACCAGGGAGGGCCTGTTTGTTTGTTTTTTAAGGATTTATTTATTTATAAATTGAGAACTGGGGAATAGGCCAGAGGTGCAGAGGCAGTGACAGGGCTCACCAGAGACAGAGAGGGGAGCAAAACAGGTAGACTCTACTGAAATACACAGCTGAGGGGAACAGTGGGAGGTTTAGAAGTGTGCTATACCATGTGGATCAGCTCCCTGGCCAGGGATCAAACTCACATTGTAGTGGCTGTGGATATCTTCATAGTGCTGTGCTTTAATCTGTGGTGCTAGCAGGGAGGGCCCACCATTAGTATTCAAGCCCTTCTAAAATAGAGGCCACATTTTATTTTTAAGATTACACATGTTGGCAATAGTCTAGGTATATGGGTATGCATCTATCAGGATGACTGTATTTCCTGAGCAAGAAGGATGATAGATGCTGGATTCCCCACTGAACCCATGGGAAATCCTGTATTGCCCTCTGCAAAGTATTACTTCTTACTTCTTTTCTCGCATTTCTTATGAATTCTCTTACTTCACCAAGATTGAAACTTGTTCCAGGAATAAGGTGTTTGCCTCTGAGGAAAAACATCTTCCTATGCCTTGCAGTAATCTGGAGAAGAAATACTCTCCCCATAGTTCATGCTGTTTTTTGTGCCAGCCTCAAAGACTTTTCTGAAAAAGGGTATACATTGCAAACCACAGCCACAAAAGAAGGGGTTATAGGGGTATTCAGTTAAGACAAAGGTGGCCATGGTGTGGAGAAACACAGAGTTGGAAGTTTAGTGGTAAACAAAATGTAGTATATAATGAATACACATACTTATTCTCAATGATGCACACTTAAAAGTTAATGATATTACAATGCAAACCTGCTTCAATTAAAACCTCACAGACTGGGAGTCTTCTTTGAAAAATGCTGTTAGAAGATAGTTTGTTTTCTTATCAAGAAAAGGAAAGCACCATTTGTTATAGTGCTCTTTATATCATAGAGATATTATAAAATTGTATTACTCAGTTATTTTCCCCAGAATATACCACCCTGAACTGAAAACCCTACAGTTAAAAATAAATTATGGCATAGTTAAAAATAAATTATCTTTTCTTCAAATAAATCATAGCTCAGAAGGCAAATTATATAACATTGTAATTGAATGTGAAATTGTTACAATCATATGGTCACACTATTTATAACCCAGATCATCACGTTAAACTCTTGTGAGTGATTTTTTTCTATAATGAAAAATTATCTATTGAAAATAATTTTAAGAGCAAGTACACACAGTGTGATTTGTTCAACTGGTCATTGTATACTGAACTATTTTCCTTTATTATTTATAGTAAGTAAAATTTTTATTACCATTGAATTCCCAACTTGATTTGCAAAAGTGTGATGCATTCAAATTGGTACCTTGAAGATGGCTATAAGTTATCATGCTGTCAGAATTAAAAGGAGAACAAAAGGTAGACCTGTTGCAACGCAGAAAATTAATCCAACACAGGACTCTATGATGGCACAGGGTTAAAGTCTCAGCATGTTAAGCTGTTAGTAGCCACTGCAGCATCACTGCAATCCCCATAGCCCATCTCCCCCTAACCAGGGAGCTAAATCACATGGCACAGCAGACCCTTCCTTCCTCACACTCTGCTCCTCTCAGCAGTATACTTCAGTAGATCCACCTGTTCTGCTCCTCCTCACTCTGTGGTGAATCCTCTCAACAGCCAACCCCATATTTGTGACATGCACCCCAGTTCTTTTGTGCATAAATAAATTTAAACATTTATTTATTTTTTTAAATACATTTATTTATGCACACAGTACCGGGTACAGGCCAGAAAAGCAAGGGTGGTAAGAGCATTCACCAGAGACAGAATGGAAGCAGAACAGGCAGTTAGGAGAAGTACACTGCTGAGACAAGTAGCAGGTGAGTCAGGAGAGGTCTGCTGCACCAGGCGGGTTACCTCTTGTGCCGGGATCCAATGCACACTAAAGCAGCTGCAGCTCTCTTACACTGATTTGTTTTAACCTGTTGTGCCACCAGGAAGGGCCAAAATAAATCCTTAAAAAAAATAAATTAACCCAATATAATATTAAGATGTGACAGTGAAAACCAGTTAAGTGAGCTATGTACTGTGATTGTAATAGGAATACCTCTGTGAATTGTGAAGTGACATAAAAGTTCTCCAGCAAAATGCTTCAATAGTTTCTAAAACAAAACATTTTCTCCTGTAAGAAAATTACCATGATAAGATACAAGAAATAATAATATTTATGACACCTCCCCTCATTATTAAATATGGTTATTGTTCTTTCTAATATTTGTTTACAACAAGCAATTCAACATTTCAACAATTATTTCAATCACTGTATGTTAGAGTGGTTTAACTGTTCTTCAAATATTTATTTGACCCTTTAAGTAATGAATCTTCCTATTGTTACCTTATAATTTATTTGCCTAATAGAACAATGTGATTTTTAGACTCTACCTCATTGATTCTTCTAAAACATTATTAAGATAGAAGTCAAGGGAAATTATGAAAGGTTAAAATCCCTTCCACAGTAAAGGGAGAAAAAAAAATCCCTACCTTACTTCCATATGTAGATCCTCCTTGTGTGATGATAGAATTTATAGCTTAATAGTTAGTTGTTCTTTCAAAAACATTATTTAAGCTTGATTTTCATTCGTAATAAAATTTTTAAACAAGGGAAAATCTCAGATTTATGCTTTTAATTAATAAGAAATAGAAAAGAGCCTTCCTTATTTTGAAAAATATAACATTTAGCAAGGACATGAAAGACTACAAACATACATAAAAGAATAAACCATACAAAAGAAGTTGATCCTATTTAATAACCATCTGTGTGTGGTGATGTTTTTGGTGTGTTTTCAGAGTTATAAATACAGGAGAGTTTCTAAGGCGCTTTTATAAAGGAGAATTTGCATGTCCCTGGACAGGGGTAGTGGAAATACAATGGTTATAACAAAACCATTCTTTTCAATATATTGAAAAAAAATTACAAACTGTAGTTTTCAGGAATTTTTTCAATGTTAATATTTGTTTTGATGGAGATATGGGAGGGTGGAGGACAAATTCTGGTCTGCCATGCACTTGCACTTCTCAACATTTCCTTGAAGAGTACAATAGAGGAACATTTGTATCTGTCAGGAAAACAAGTTTTGAGAGCCTTCAGAATGCTAGAAACAGCAGGTATCTGCTGGCTTCAATACAGACATAGGAAAAACCCAGAATGAGTCATAATTCATCTTTCTGATGGAATAACTGGCCCTCACCTGAAGGATTAATGTTCTGAACTCCAGAAACAAGAATGAGTATAAAGGGTAGAAATCAACAGGACAAGGTCAGTGAGAAATGAGAGCCTTTTGAAATCATTTTAGTTTCACTAGATGGGACCTAAGGAAGTGTTGACAAGTGACTAGAATAAGTAGAAAACAGATATGATGTAGCTTGAAGAGCAAAGTCCTCCCACAGAGTTTCCATTGCTTTTCTCATAGTAGGTTAATGCTTTATCAAGTTGGTGGAAGAGATGGTATAAGGGTGGTTAAAGTCAAAAAACTGTTACAGGTGGTGACTCCTAAGATGGCTACTGGTGAGAATAGATAGGTCCAGGAGAAATGCTTAAAAGTATCATTTTTTGAGTGGAGCAGCAGATAAAGAATATAAGGGCTGCAGAGGGGACATGGATTCATTAGGTGTTTGAAAGTCAGAGGTTTTAAGATCTTCAGCATTTGTGGTCAGCAGATTTCAGCCCCCAATGCACGGATCTTCCAGAGAGGCCTCCAGAGGTCAACCTCAGAGAAGAAAAGTTCAGAGGCTTTGCAAGTCACAGAGCAACTAAAACTGTTCCCAGTTTTGCCACTGTTACAGCTTGGCAGGGAAAGCAAGACACAGGAGCTGAGCACCTCTCTGAGCTGCTTAAGTGTGGCTGTTTGTCAAGTCATTCAGCTATTGCAGCTGCTGTTCGGAATGTTGCTTGTTTGGTGCTGTGATGGGCCATCCTGGCAGACCTGGGAACATCTCCTGTAGCATCAACTGCTTTCTTTGTGAGTTGTAACCTGGCTGCTGTGTGAGCCAGGTCAACAGATGCAATAAGAAACCATTTTGGAAATGTGGCCTATTGTTTGAGAGAGAAGCTCTGAATCTTCAGTTGTGGGAAGACACCATCTTAGCTGCATTTTTTAAGACTTGAAATTCCTGGATACCCTTTCAGTTGAAGTAAACAGCCATTTTTGGCCTCAGTAACACTTTTTATTCCCCTGGCTTGTTAAATAAACTCCACTGATCTTCCCTGGCCTGAATAGTCTTCCAATTGTGTGTGAAGGTAAAGAACCTAGACAGTGATGAGAAACTACTTGGAGTGTTCTTGGCAAGATTTAGTGCCCTTTTCTTCCCTGTATCAAAGGGAAAGCTTTGACTAGCCTTTACCTGCACAGTGCTAAATTATGCCTACGTGCAGTATTCTGTAGAGAAGTGACTGATTAAACTTTAAAACTGTAATCTACTTATAGATGGTTTTCCTTACCACCACCACTTGTATTTCCTTGTACTTTCTCCTCCACTTTCGCTTTCACTTCAGTTGTGTGGCTATTTATGGATGCCCACTGGGTTTCAACAGTTATTTACTTTGTTGAAATTTCTGTTACATAAATGTCTTGTGTTTTTGTCATTTTGATTTACTTTGCAACATCAAATGCTCAAAAATTCTTTTCATTTGTTGAAAATGGCAGTATTTCATACTTTTGGTACACAAGTAACACTCAGTGGTGTATTTACACCATATCTCTTGACCCAAAAGTCTGTTGATGGAAATTTAGGCTGATTCCATATATTGGCTATTGAAAGTAATGTTGCTATGGACATCATGAAACATATGGGACCTTGTGATGACTTTATGTTCTGTGGACATATGCCCACAAATGGAATTATTGGATGATACTTTATTTCCATTTTTAATTTTTTAAGGTTAATCCATGTTGTTTTTCATAAAATGTCCACCAATTTACATCTCCATTAAAAATCTAATCAAGTTCCTTTTTTTCTCCGCATCCTCTCTCTGACTTATTGTAGATCTTTATAATATGTGTCAGACAGCTGTGAATGGTAATTCATTATAATTTTAATCTACATCTCTCTTTTTAGAAGTGTGATATGTACTTTTTTTTTTGACATGCCTTTTGGTCTTCTGGATAACCTCTTGGATAAATGTCAAAATATGCTGCCCATTTTTTAATCGAGTTGTTATTTTATTTTATTTTTTATTATATCTGATTTTAAATATATTTCAATGTTATTCATCATCTTTCTAAAGACAATGTGATCAAGGTGTGCATTCATTCTTTAAAGTTTTGAAAAAATTCACTTGTAGAACAATCTGATCATTAAAAAAAAAAAATTGTACTACTCTTTCAAACTCCATGCTTATGATTAGTTTATTCAGTTGCTTCTCCCACACTTAATTTTGGTAGAATGAATTGTGTATTCATAGTTTTTCTTTTTTATTTTCATATAATTAATTTTAAATTCTGTGTCATAGTCAGACATTACTAGATATAATTTCAATCTTTGTAGTTTTATTGATAATGGATTTGTTTTAAAAGATATAGTCTATTCTTGAAAATTTTCCATATGCACTTGAAAAAAAATATGCATGAGGTATTTTTAGAGTGGAAAATTCTGTAGATGTCAGTTAAACCTCTAGTCAAGTTCCTCAATTAAAGCAACTTTTTCCAATATATGCTTTGTTACCTTTCCAAGTTATAAGTGAGGCATTAAACTTCCCTAGTATTATTATATTGTTACCAGTACTTCTCTTAAGTTCATCTTTAACTGTTTTATGCATCTAGTTGTTTCTTTATTCTTTATGTATGTCTATCATATATAATGCAAAAAGATATATCATGTATACCTGATATTAAAAGAAAGAACAATCATCAATGTATATAAGTATGTAAATATAATTTCTTTATTTTGTACTAGACCCTAAATCATAACACAGTCCCCTTTTTATTTCTTATTAACAACAACAGACTTATTTATTCATTTATTTATTTATTTATTTATCTATTTATTTATTTATTCATAGAAGAACTATGTTGTAGGCTAGCTAGAGGCATGGATGTGTGGGTGGATGGTTGCAGTGCTGAGAGCCTTCACCAGAGACTGAGTGAAGAGAAGAGTAGGTGGATTGACTGAAATACACAGCTGAGGGAACCAGCAGCTGAGATAGGAGAGGCCTACTTCTCCATAAGTATGTAGGTTAGCTCTCAGGCTGGGGATAATCCCTACATCCCCACCAGGAAGGCCTTATTACCTTTCTTAATTGGCAGTCTGTTTTATCAGATTGTAGTATAGCTGTTCTTAATTATTTGGATTGTCATTTCCTTATACACTATCTTCCATTTTAACTCTCAGTCTATGCTTGCAATTGTTGGTAAGGTGAACTTCACTTAACCAGGAAAATGTTGGGCTTTGTTTTGAAATCCATTCAACCGTGCCCTATTATTTGACTGTAGAGTTCAGGCCATTTATGTTTAGTTGACTAACTGAGACTTAATTAGTCATTCTTGCTTTTTTTTTTTTTTTTTTGCTATCTAATAAAATCTTTAGAATTTCCTTCACGTGTAATTTGGTAAGGTGATGATAAATTCTTTTACATTTTGTTTTCCAGAGAAGCTCCTTGCTCTCCCCTCTGTGTTCACTATTAATCTTTATGGGTAAACGATGCTGGATGGAAGCCTTTTTCTTTTAGTTCTTTACATATCTCCTTCTAATCCCTTTATGCTCACAATGTTATTAATGAAAAGAGATTGACAGTGTACGTGTTGTTCTCTTATAAAAAACTTCTATTCTCTTGGTGTTTTTACTATTTGTCACTGTCATTGAGTTTCAAGAACTTGATTATAATGTGCCTTGGTATCTGTCTGTCTAGTGTTATTTTGATTAGAACTCTTTGGACTCCTAGAATGGCAATGTCTAATTCATTTTCTAGAGTGAGGTGGTTTTCAGTGTTTATTTCTTTACACAAATTTTCTTTGCCTTTCTCTTTTTCTTTTCCTTATAGAACCCCCATGATATGAATTTTTAAAGGTATCTTACACTATTTTATTTTTTTACTCTACATTACTCTATTCATTCAATCTACAACACTGTGTTTTCAAGTTTGTTTTGTCAATTGTTTCTTTTTACCTGCTATTGAGACCTTCAATTGTTTTTTTTTTTAAATCAGCTACAATGAGTCTCAGCTCCGTTATTCCTAATTGTAGCTGCCTTCTATAGCCCTTAATATTTCTGTTGTTGTTTTATGTCTTTCATTGTTTTCTTGAATTCCTTAAACATCACTCGTATTGTTACCCTGAACTTCCCTCTGGTATGCTCTGCAAAAACTCTACATCAAAGCTCTTTTCAGTTTTTTTTTTTTTTCCATCTCACATATTTGATGTGTTCTCTTCCCATTTTTTAATTTTATGAGTTCTTCTAAAGGTAGATACTTAGACTCTTGTTAGTGCATCTGCTGGAGTAGTCATGGCATTATTATTGATGAGGGGGTCACTGGCATAAAAGAAGATTGGAGCAGTAGTAAACCAAAGGGTCATCTCAAGTAGACTCAGGCAGTTGAAATTCCTACTGAGCTGTGGGTGACCAGAGTTGTGTGATGTGGATCCACAGTGATCCCATTCTTAGGGTCAGCTTATTGGCATTAATATCTTTTACAGTCCTAGATTCACTTCTGTTTGAAGCTATTTTTAAGACACTAATTCAGTAGTGGGCACAGGGTGTATTTGACAGGGATTCTACAGGTTGTGTGTTGTTGTCTTTTCATTTCCCTTACAAAGCATTTTCCTGAGGATTTTGCTCCTCTTATTGATAGGCCTTTAAGCTTCAGTTTGTCCAGCATTTCTTTCTTTTTATTTTTAAGATTTACTTATTTATGCATACAAGAACTAGGGTACAGGCCAGAGGTGCAGGCGGTGGGAGAATTCACCAGAGACAGTGTGGGGAGCAGAACATGCAGATTGACTGAAATACACTGCTGAAGAGAGCAGCAGTAGGTGAGACAGAAGAGGTCTACTACACCATGTGGCTGCCTTCCTGGACAGGGATCTAACTCATGCTGCAGTGGATGCGGACAGCTCAACAGTGCTGCACTTTCACCCCTTGTACCACCAGGGAGTCTCCTGTTCCAGTATTTTTATTTGTTTTAGTTTTAGTCCTGTATTGAGCATGGGTAGCAGGTGTTTTGAATATATTATCTTGGGCTTTCAGTCAAAGCCTTGCTTATAAGGAAACCTAGGTGTTCTGACCTTATTCAAGATACAGTTGTTCTATACTTAGAGCCTCAGGTTCAAGTCAGTAATACTCATTTTTTTGCAATCACCTCTCCAGCTCTCCAGTAGTGCATACTTAATTCTGTCACCTCACCATTCACCTTCCCAGGGCACTCAGTGAGTGCCATCCTATGTTGGCATCTATCAAGTGAATTACGCTAGAGAGATCTGCACAGTGGCCATTCCTCTTTCATGTTGTGTTGAGCTGCCAGTTACCCCTAAACAAAGTTAACTTAAAGATTTTTCTGCCTGATCCACTGGAATGATGTTCCACATGTGTGCTGTGGTCATCAATTTTTCCCGCTGTTAAGGGGATGGCTTTATCTTTTTCTCTTCTAGCTTATTGATTGAATATGAGAATACAAATTATTGTTATTATTTGAATAATTGTTATTATTTATTATTATTTAAATATTTATTTATGTATACAAAAGTAGAGTACAAACTAAAGGCACAGGGGTGGTGAGAGGATTCACCAGAGACAAAGTGGGGAGCAGAACAGGCAGACTGACAAAGTACACTGCTGTGGGGAGCAGCAGGTGAGATAGGAGAGGTCATGTAGGTCACCTTCCTGGCCAGGGATTGAACTTATGCTGAAGGAGCTGTGGCTAGCTTTGCATTTCAGTACTTTAACCCGTTGTGCCACCAGGGAGGATCTGAGACTATAAATTATTTTTGTAAATTAATTTTGTAACATGCCACTTCACTAATGTATCTCTTCAATTAGTTTTACTCTCTTCATTAGAATTTTTGGTGGCATAAATTGTTTTGTTTCAGTTTTGAAATACATAGGAGAAAATATAGACAAAATATTTTCAATTTTGGCTTCAGTGATGTCTTTGTGGGATTCATCTCCAAAGTGAAATAAAACATCAAATAATATATCAAATTACATCAAATAATAAGCTTGTGCACAGTAAAGGACCTGTAATAGCAAAAACACCTGATCTAATGAAGGAATATATTTGCACACCACACATGGCAAAAAAAATAATTTCCAATATCTATAAAAAAACTATCTCAAGAGGCTGTCCCTGGTGGCGCAGCAGGTTAAAGCACAGCACAAAGAAGCTTAAGCCACTACCGCATGAGTTCGATCCCCGCCTGCCCCGGAAGTGACCACATGGCCAGGCAGACCTCTCCTGACCCACCCACTGCTCCCCTCAGCAGTGTACTTCATGGATCTGCCTGTTCTGCTCCCCACTCTGTTTCTGGTGAATCCTCTCACCCTCCGCATCTCTGGCCTGTACCCCAATTCTGTACGAATAAATAAATAAATCTTAAAAAAAAAATCTCAAAAGTTAAAAACATGTATTCCAATGAAGAAAAGGCTAAAGAACTATATTTTAATGCAGACATATGATGAAAAGAATGTTCATCATTAGATATCATAAAAGAAATGTAAACCAAAATGTCAGTGAGACACCTCTATATACCTGTAAGAATGCCCAAATCAAAAGACCAAAATCAAGTGTTTTCCAGTTTATAAAGAAAAATGAGCCTTCTTACACAGTTGTTGGCATATACACAGGTAGAAAACAATATGGAAGTTTCTCACAAAATAAAGAGGTTGACCATGCAATGCAGCAAATATTATGCTAATTATCAGGCTAAGAAATGTAGAAACGACACTTAAAAACCATGTTTTGTTCAATGAAGCAATATATGCAGTAGTCAAATTAGAGAAGTAAGTTCCCAGTAATAGGTGAAAAGATTAGGAAGATGTCTTATGTGTATACACACACACAAACACACACACATATAGGAAGATTATATATATACATACTGTGGGATACTACTCACGTGTAAAATATAGATGAACTATTGTCATTTTCAACAGCTGAATAGGCCTAAGGGGATAATGAGAAGTGGAATCAGTCACTGTGGCCTTCAATGCAGGAGGTGCATGGGAGTGTGGGCTCAGGGCACATGCATGGTGGTGGATACCTGTAGCATGGTGTGGGCATGTGTCAGTGGGCACACCTGAGCCTGGGGGCTGAGCATGAGAAGGTGGCACCACAAAGTGGGGGTTGCAGCGGTGAGTGCTGGCGAGACCACAAAAGAATGGTAAAGAGCCCAGAGAGAGTGAAAATTTGCCAAGGACTAGGAGGTCAGGCAGACTCCTGGCCTCCCCTCACCCCTGCCTGCCCAGCGCCTGGCTTCCTCTCTACATACGGTGTGGAAAGACCATTTATAGCCTGAAAAAGCCACTGAGGGCTCCAGGACACTCCTTTACCCATCTCCTGAGTCAACAGAGAATCTATCTGATGTCTTCCTGCCATTACAGTGTTGTAAAACAATGTTACTTCAATAATAAACAAGTAGTTAAAAGTATAATTTCTTATCTCACTCTAGTAGTGAAGTTGACAAAGCACTTTAATTACCTTTAGCTGCATGAACAACTAATACAATGCTTAGAAATGGTAAAATGTTCAAACATGTTTTGTTGTTGTTGTTGTAATAAGGTTAAGGTGAGTGAATGAATAAATGTGTGGAATGCAGCCATCCCAGAGCCCAAGCAGCACAACAGATTCACTGTTGATTAGGCCAGGTAGTTAAAGGATCTTGGAGCCCTCAGTAGGTTTGACAGGCCTTTCCTGCTAACACTGGGAACTAGGTGCACAGGCAGGGAAGCAGGAAGAGGGTTGGGCGGCACTCAGGTAACTGACTCCTCAAGTCCCCCACAAAGCACTGTGCTTGTGCTCTCTCTTCTCTTTGGCATTCTCTCTTGGTTCTAGTTTCTTCTCACTCCTGTTGTAGTAATCTTCCCCAGTATCATGTTAAAGATATGAGAGCTTCCCAGCCTCTTGGCGCGGTGTGTCTGCAATTCCCGGAAAGCGCCTCCTGTCTCTTAGCCCCAGGGTCCATGCATGCCTGCTCCCAAGCACTTTGTGCCACAGTACACTGTCACTATTACGCACAGGAACAAAACATAGGAGGGAAACAAAACCACAGGTGCTGCTACAGAGGCTACTGACCAGAGGTGGAAAAAGCCTGAGCCAGTCCATTTTCACTACAATCCACCCCTTCAGGGTTATCTCTTTTGCTGTACAAGCTATGCAGCTTCATTCTTCCCTTGGGAAATTTGCAACAACTGAATAGGCTGTAACCCTCAAAAAGTAATCAAGCTGAAACTTAAGGCGAACCCTTTGCGTATTGGCTAGGCAGCAAGCTCTCCACCTGGCCTCTGCTTGCCGCTGCTCATCAAGGGTGGGTTTCTCAGCCCCCACCCTCGTCACAAGCGGACATCATCCACAGATCCATGAGCTTGGAGGCATCCTTTTCAGCTGCTGAGCAACTGCTCACGGCTTTATGTTCTAGGCGAAAAACAAGACCACAGGTGCCAACTGTAGAGGCCAGTGACTGGGAGGTGGAAAATTGCCTGATCTACTCTATTTTCTCTGCGATGGACAATACTTCTTTAGTAAAGGATTAATGAATTTGACGTTCCTGAAAGTTGTATTTCCTGAAAGTTGTATTTGACTGGAAATGCCATTTGTGTAAACCATATTTGCAGGTGAAATATTGTAGGGTAAATGGAAGTCCTCAGGATTTTCCACCCTCCCACCATAAGCACCAATGATCGACACCTATGATCTCACAGGCTTGCCAGATGGCAGAACCTGGAGTGTGGTGCCGGCTTGAACGAGGGGGCACCCCTGGATGAGATGGGCATGCAAAGCATGGCGACGAGACCATGTGCAGGAGTACAATGGAGAGCAGTGGGGAGAGTCAGAAAGCATCAGAGAAGGTATAGGAATTTGCTTGGGGGTTGGGGGAGCTGGCCAAGTTGCTGTCTCCTGCTATGCTTGTCTCCTGCTAAACTGCCTGTGAGGATGATGCCAAGGATTCCAAGATTCTCTTTCAAGTTGCCTGAATGGATAAATCTATCCCACCTAGCGTGGTTGCAGAACAATTATCCATGTATTTTATGTATGTACAGTTCTCGACTGAAGGAAATTAGAGTAGCAAAAAAAGAACATTTAGTCTATATTTCACTCTCTAGTTCTCCTAAATTGCTCCTTAGGGCCAGATAAATGGGAGAAGAGATTAAAAAAGAAAGTTAGGGTCCTCCCTGGTGGCACACAAGTTAAAGCATAACACTACAAAGCTAGATGCAGCCACTTCAGCACAAGCTCCATTCCAGTCCAGAAAGGTGACCCACATGTCATGGCAGAGCTCTCCCTTCTCGCTCACTGCTCCCCTCAGCAGTGTACTTTATTGATCTACCTGTTCTCTCCACTCTGTCTGTGGTGGATCCTTTCACCATTCCTGCACCTCTGGCCTGTACGCCAGGTCTGTTTGCATAAGTAAATAAATCTTAAAAAGAAAACAAAGAAAGCAAGTTAGTCTTGGTTCTTTAATTGGTGAATATTTCTTGATTTTAGAGCATCTGGCAACATGAAAGAGATTTTTGTAGATTCATCATGACCTAGAGAAGGGGGAAGGAGTTCCTCATATTTTAATTAGTCATTCCAGAATTCAGGCATACAATCTTGGTTCCTTCCAAAGATTGGCTGTTAACTACTGCCTTTTCTGCCAATCCCCTTCACTCAGATAGATGGAGTTCTTTTGCGAAGTCTATTCACCTTCCTATACCATCAGGGCTCATTACCCTTGTCCAGTCAAAAGATGAAAGAACACAAAAACATCTTCTCTTTTCTCCCCTGATTTTTCATCTTTCCCTTGCCACTCAGATCTCACATACTCACAAATGTTTTTACATGATTTTAAGTTAATAGCATAGTGAAGGCCTAGATGTCCTGCATTTTATCAAGCCCTAAACCTACATGTGAGAATGCACTCTCCTTTTAGAATACTTCTCCCAATCCTCTAGGAGAATTTCTAGTGCCCACCTATTCACTCATCGAAGTGACTTGATGGTTGAGATGATAGAAAACATGCACTCACAAATTCTCTTAGCCATCCTCTCCAATAAACCCTGACATCCTTTTTAGGATTCAGGGTGGAGAATGGTTATTATACTGCCTTGATATACATAGAACCCTGCACTGGATTAGGAATATCTTTGTTCCCCATCTTTTCTGTTTTGTAGTTTAACTCAAAGGCAGGAAAAGAAATGTCAGGGCTAAGAAGAAATCTCCTCCTGGGTTCTTCCATCCTAGATTCTTCTTGGAACAGCTCAAGCAACCAAATTATCATCGCACAGTTTAGTAGGAGAAAATAACAATCTTATTACATGTGTGTGGAGAATATATGTGGTTTTAGATAACAAAACAAATAATGCAAACTGAGCATGTATATCTTTATCTAAGGAATAGGATAGGGACAAGGAGATTCACAGAAGGAGAGGGGTTCACATGATGAAGAGGGGAGAAGTGACTCATCTGATAAAGGCTTGATTTTCTGTAATTACAAGTTTGTCTTTACCACATACATAAAGTTCTCCAATAGAAAAAAAAGATATTTCTGACAAATATCCTAATTCTTGATAATTTCACCATCTTTTATTCTTCTTGGCAGTTAAGAGAACAGCAGCAGTATCGTACTTGTGTACTTCTAGGGCCTTGGGTGATCTCAAGACAAAATGTTTCCATGTCAAATTATGTCTCTGGAATACCTGGACCTGAATGCTTGGAAACATACATATTTCAGAAGTGTTGAAAAATGAACCAAAAATTATAGAGTGAGAGAGGGAGGGGAATGGATAAATAGATGATAGGAGATAGATACATAGATTGATAGATAGGCAAATCAATTATTGAAGTTGGTAGATTGCTTACTCACTCAACATTTTGCTGATGATTCAATTGTGAACGAGTGAATGAGTAAATAATAGATGAAGGTTAGGGAGAGATGAGTCTTCCCTGGAAAGGAACATGACATTTTGCTGTGAGATTTTGATGATGCATATCCCAGTATTATGAGAGTTTGAGAACTGATGACAGGTGATTTGACACAAAACCATAACCTCAGAGATGTTGACTTGAAAGTGAATATCACATTGTAGTGTCACCATGAATTTGACTCTCCTGTCCCTTGCATTTTAATATTCCTGAGTACTACAGCTATTGATAACACCAAATAAAAAAATATTTCACCATGTAGACATCATATCCTCAGTAAAACTACCTTCTTTTTTTCAACTGAAAAATATATGGATGGTTAGAAAAACTAACTACAATAACTGCTATATTTCAGTTTCCAGAATAGAAAGCAAGTGATATTATACATTTTCACTTAAAAAATAGTATCTTTATTTCTCCATCCTGTGGGAGAACTTATAATACATTTATAAGGTATGGTTTTATTAACTGTCCATCATTCTATTGTATGATTTTATTATTTTTCAAAGAATTATTTATTTATGCTTACAGAACTGGGGTTCATGGGGTACATGCCAGAGGTGTGATAGGTGAGAGGTTTCATCAGAAACAGAGTGGGGAGCAGAAGAGGCAGATGGACAAAGTACACTGCCGAAGGGAGCAACAGGCAGGTCAGGAGAGCTCTGCTGTGCCATGTGGGTCACCTTCCTGGCCTGGGATCAAACTTGTGCTACAGTGGCTGCAGAGAATTTCATAACGTGGTGCTTCAACCATTGCACCACCAGGGAGAGCCCGATTTTATTATCTTTTTAACAAATCCTAAATTGTTGAAAACCTAGATTGTCTTCTCTGTATATGGTTATAAAGGCAGCCTTTGCAAACATGCTTATAAAATTTTCACAAACAATCATTTCATTAGCAAAATTCAGAAATGATATTTAAGTAAATGTATATGCCTATTATAGGGATTTTAATACAGTGCACACAATTACACTTTAGAAATGTACTAATTTATTACTAGTTGTAACTGTTAGATGATAAAATTTTCTCATATTCCTTCAATTTATCCTTTTAAAAGTCTTCCGTAATTAATAGATGAAAAGGATACTGCATTTTTTTGACTATTTTAAGGAGAAATATGATTTTATATGCTTACTGTTCATTAATACTTAAAAAAAGTATATTTGTGTATTTTGCCTTTTGGAATATTCATGTTTCTTTTTCTTTATTTGCATTACCATATTAAATAGTACTTATTTTGTTTGTCATAAAATTCATAGATTTTTGACATCTGATATTTGTTTTTGTTATGCTTTGTTATACCATATTTTATGTAATAAGCTCTACTAAGCTTCACTCCCTGGTTTCTGTCCTTGTTAAGGATCAAGAGTTTATGTATGTGGGTATAAACAAAGGAAATATATTAGAAGAGATGGGGAAAAAATAACAGAATGATGAATAAAATATGAACTATTTGAGAACAGAGTTGAAAATTTTGAAAATGTCTCCTCCTTAGAGATTTCAGAATCTCTTATGAAATCACATTTAGAAGCTTCACTTTCTTATAATATTTATTTTAAAATGTAAATAAAACCCTAACCTTTATAATTGTGATTATGAAATTTCCTAAGATAGCTATAATAAATAAATGATTGAATTATATTTTTCTTATTTGGTGGTTAAAGTAATTTGTTTTATTATTTTATATTGTTAGCAGAGGTAATCTTTTTTTTTTAATTAATTTATTTATTTATACAGAACTGGGGTACAGACCAGAGATGTGGAGGGTGAGATAGAGTGGGGAGCAGAACAGGCAGGTCAACGCAGTGCACTGCTGAGGGGAGCAGCGGGTGGGTCAGGCGAGGTCTGCCACGCCATGTGGTCACCTCCGGGGCAGGCGGCGATCAACTCATGCGGAAGTGGCTTTAGCTTCTCAGTGCTGTGCTTTAACCCGCTGCGCCACCAGGGAGGGCCCAGCAAAGATAATCTTTAAGGGGTAATATGAGATACTCGATTTCCTTTAAAATGTCATGAACAATTTTATTTTTGTTATTAAATATGCATATATAGCTTTTTCAAAAACATATTTTAATTTTAAATCTTAAAAACCAAACTTTGACACTAAAACTTTCAGAAGTGCCACTATAATTCCATTACCCCCCCAAAAAAAGACAATATACTCTCTAGTATACAGAAGAACCAACTAAAATAAAGACTTGTAAAATACATTTAAGACCTGAATTTTTTTAATATATATTTATGCATACAGAACTGGGGTACATGCCAGAGGCACAGGGGTGGCGAGGGGATTCATCAGAGACAGAGTGGGGAGCAGAACAGGCTGACTGACCAAGTACACTGCTGAGGGGAGCAGCGGGTGGGTCAGGAGAGGTTTTGCCACGCCATGTGGGTCACCTCCTGGATGCAGATCGCACTCCTGCGGAAGAATCTTTAGCTTCTTAGTGTTGTGTTTTAACCCACTGTGCCACCAGGGAGGGCCCAACCTGAAATTATTTATGTCTAAAGCAAACGATGCTTATGTTGTGATATGCAAATCACAATTTTTATAGCAAGTATATAGAGAAAATTATTTATTTTGCAGCAGACTTAGGCTCCTTTCTGTTGGAACTTGGTTTTGCATTATTTTTTTTATTGTTATTTGAACTGTCAAATTTTGTGACAATAAAATAAGGTAGTAACTGCAAAATAATTTTCTCAATACCTGGGAATGGTAAAATTTCTGTAGGCTATAATGTTAAAATTAATATGCACTATCAAGCAGCAATAAACAGATTATTCTTTAACTATAATTAAGCAGAGGATTCAAATAAAAATTCAAAAGAGATGATAGAATTATTCACTAATTTTCCAAACATGTTTATGAAAAGAAACAAAGCCAATAAAAAATTCCACAAAATTAAATACAAAATTAAAATATTGACTTTTTTTTTAAAGACTTTATTTATTTATGCTTACAGAACTGGGGTATAGGCTAGAGGTGTAGTGGGTGAGAGAGTTCACCAGACTGAGTGGGGAGCAGATCAGGCAGATATACTGAAATACATTACTGAGGGGAGCAGTGGGTGGGGTCAGGAGAGGTCTGCCACACCATGTGGATAAGCTCCCTGGTGGAGGATTTAATTCGTGCTGCAGTGGCTTCAGAGAGCTTCATAATGTAGTGTTTAACCTGTTGTGCCATCAGGGATAGCAGGACATATTTTAATCTTCCATTTTACAAATCCAATATAAATAATAAGTTTTAAAAGATGTAATGTTCTCTATATAGTAAAATTGCTTGTATTATAATGGTAGCAGAAATAACAAAATTTACAGTGAAGAGAAATTTCTAAATATTGTACAAGATATAATATTTGTAACTGTTTTGTTTTTTTTTTTTTCTTGAGATGAATGATGAGTTCAGGAACTAGGAAGAGGTAAGATGATTATTCCTACTTCCAAGATTGTCAACAGTTTCTGAAATAGATTATTTCCCCTTGGTTGGTAAACCTTCACATGAGCAGCTAAATATTGAGTTGAATCTCTGACCTTAACCTCTAAACTTTTAGAGGTTCACCTATCAACCCTGATTGTATAATCAGATCATCTTTCTTTCACTGGTTTTCTTAAAAAAAAAAAAATCCACTATTAATTCCTTGCATTTGCTCATCTTTGAACAGCTTTTCCATTATAATCAAAACAGTCACAGTCCAATCAAGAGTTAATTTCCACTGAGAGTTTAGAGAAAAATGACAGCCTACCTGATTCACTTAAAATCAAAATAGGCTACTCATTACCCTCATCCTTGCAATAAAACAATCCTGTTATTATCCTTATCAAAATTAGCATTTTAAGGCTTGAACTTGGCAGACAAAGCTTCTTGACCTGCCTTTTAACATTATCTTTTCCCTCTAGAGTCTTCAGGCATCCTGCTATGAGACACAGAAATGTTTCAGACTCTCCCGCTAGTCTGGCATTATATCCCTAATAAGTGAAAAATAAAATGAGAGACAAATAATTTTTTTTTTTTTGTTATTTTGGGTAAGATTTTTTTTTTTTTTTTTTTACTCAGTATCTCAAAATGAATGCAAAGTCATCAATGTTATCTTTGGCTAAATGAAGAAGTCTTTATCAGTTCCATGCCTGTTGGCTTTCTTCAAAATTTGGTTCCTCATGAGCAGTTTCACTAATAAAATGCCTGCAATAGATCTGTCCCACTGTGGCACATTCCTTAGCTGACTGAAGTTGGAAGCTTCAGTTTTACCTGACGATTTAGGAATCATGAATCTCCTTAATTATTATTTATAAAGATTTACTTATTCATGCATACAGGCCTGGGGTACAGGCCAGAGGTGTGGGGAGTGAAAGTATTCACCAGAGAACCAGAGACAGAGTAGGAGGCAGAACAGGCAGATGTACTGAAATACACTGCTGAGGGGAGCAGGGGATCAAAGAGAGGTCTGCCACACTATGTATGTCACCTTCCTGGCTGGGGAGTGAACTCATGCTGTAGTGGCTGCAATAGCTTTATAATGGTGTGCTTTAACCTACGGAGCCACTGGGGAGGTCCCAAATCTCCTTCATTATTTCAAAATAGATGTGTGTGGTATGGGAAATTGGATGAGAGACTATGAACTTAATAATAACATTTAAAATTGCTTTACTGGGGAATATGACATTAGAATAAGTTTTACTCTAGGGAAAAAAAAAACTGAGAAATCTAAATAAGCATAGACCTAGAGGATTCCACAATGTGGAATGAAACAAGAGTATTTCATAATTACCAGCGATTGATGTTGGCCAAGCATAGCAGAAAGGCTGTGTAGGAAATTCAACTCTATAGAGAACAAAAGGGTAAATAGAGGAGGGGATGTCTACCTGGGTATAAACTATGATTCACACCAGTGCCCAGGGAGGGGAAAACTGAGGGTTATGGATCTAATCAAAGAAGATATGGGTATGAGTACTATTGTGAACTGGGCAGACGTGAGCTCCCAGTTCAGGCAAAACTCAAAACAGATTTAAAACATACATACTCACTAAAGACATAGTGATGCCTTTGAACCAAGTGCATATCATTTCAGAGTGAGTTTAGTGGTCCACTGAGAGGTCCAAGCTTCATAAGTAATGATGCATGGAAGTGAAGACAAACAAATATAACTTACTGTGGACAAAAAAAGAGGTCGAAGTGACTAAAGACACCTCTCAAACAGAGATGGTGAAAACCCTAGAACACACACCTCCTACCTCCATCTCAAACAAAGTATATTAAGAAGAGGACAATAGTAAATTCCAAGCACACCAGCTACATAGATATCTATAAGTATCCATAAATAATGTAATTTACATATCTAGGAAGCAAGGACCATTTCAGCACAAGATGGAAAAAACAAAATGAGGACGGATGTCCCAAGACAAGTATAAGGAACACAGAAATAGAGAAACTATCTAACAATAATTTCAAACTAATATTAAAACTGTTAAAAGAGCTAGTGGAATGCCAATCAGATAAGCAAGATTTCAGGAAGGAGTTCCAGGAATAAGAGACTACTTCAATAAAGAGATGGAATATATAAAAAGATCACACACACACACACAAATCCAAAAGAAATGCAGATACACTTAGAGAATGCCTTAAATAGAAATGGCAGAAGAAAGAATTTCATCTGTAGAAGCCCTATGAACAAATTTGTGTGTAGGAGAGTATCAAAACAAAGGAAAAAATGATGTATCGAAATATCAAACTCAACTAAGATATATCAAAATATCAAACTCAACTAAAAGAGGAAATGTGCTAATGATTGGACTCTCAGGAGCAGAAGAAAAGAAAGAACTAGAAACACTATTAAAAATATAATAAATGAAAACTGCCTAAATCTACAGAATGAATTAACTATTGAAGTCAAGAAAGCAAAATCAACACCTAAATTCTTAGGTGCAAAAAGATCTTTGCTAAACTATGAAAAATAAAAGGCAAAGAAAATAATTTTCAGCAAAGGAAGGAAAAATAATGACTTATAAGGGCTTCTGAATTAAAAATAAACAAACAAATAAATAAATAAATAAACAAACAAAAAATCTCCCGATTTCAATCCAGATATTCTTCAGATAAAAAAAAAAAAAGTGGAAGGAAATATTCCCAATCCCAAATGGCCAGGTCAGTCAAGAATTTTCTGGGGGCCTCCCTAGTGTCCTATAGGGGCTGTCTCAGTGCTAGCACCATGACAGTGGCATGGTTTTAATCAGACCAGCAAGCTAACCCACATGGCTTTGCAGACTTCTCCGTTCTCTCCTGATGCTTCCCTCAGCAGTGTGCTTAAATGGACTTGCCTGTTCTTCTCCCCACTCTCTCTGGTGAATCATCTCAAACCTGCAAACTCCCTGCCTCCCACAACCTCTGGACCACTAACCTATACTAAAGTTCTACTCATAAATAAATAAATAAATCTTAAGAAAAAATAATTTTCTATCCTGCAAAATTATTAATTCTATATGAGAAGGTAATAAATGTTTTCTCAAACATATGGGATTTGCCACTATCAGAGTACCTCTTCAACTAATACTAACATGAGATTTTCCGAAAGATGTAAACTTTGCAAAACTGCAAGTACACTATAACAACAGTACCAAAGCCAAGAATACTATGAACTAATGTTACCATAAATTTAGCTTTTCAGGCCTAGTTCTCCAGCAAAGAATTGATCCCAGGCTGTGACAATCAGAGCTAAGCCCCAGCCACTAAACCACCATGGGTTGATGTCTCATGAAGCAGCAGGAAAAGCACTGATTCTTAAATAAGCAAAAGAAAAGAAGCAAGTTTGTTTAAAGGAACAGATTTAAGGAGAAGCTTATTAGGACGAAAGAAACAGGAAAAAAGTGGGACTCCCAGGCCCCATGGAACCAGGCCAGCAACTGGCAAGTAAACCACAATGGAATCATGCCTCAAGGAATATATACACTCTTTCCTTAGTTATCCTAAAATCCATTTGTGTTTGGTTAGTTTTTAGTGGTCTCAGTCTTAATATCCGTGTGCCCAAAACTACATCTTGCATTCCATCCTTTTTTTTTTTTTAACATAGTAAAGTCTTAATTTTTTTTTATTTTTTATATAATAGTTTTTTTTTACATTATTTTGTGCATTTTTTCATCTCCGTTGTAATCCCTGTGCTTCCCATCACCAAATCACCCATATGCCATCACCATAGTCTAGTGCATTTCACTCCCCCCAATGTTTTTGATCCCTTTCCCCACTCCAACTCTATCAAATGTCTCTGGAATACAACTGTTCATTATTAGTATTATTTTCTTGCCTGGTCTGTTATACTCCTGCTATGAGTGAAACCATCTATCTGATATGTTTCTTTTTCTTTCTGGCTTATTTCACTAACCATGATCTTCTCCAGCTCCATCCATCCATCCATGTTGCTGCAAAAGACTTTTTTTTTTTTTTTTTCCTTTTTTGGTTGCTGAGTTCCATTGTGTATATGTACCACATCTTTTTAATCTAGTCATCTACTTTTGAGCATTTGGGCTGTTACCATGTCTTTCCAATCGTAAATAAGGCAGCAATAAACATGGTCGTGCAGACATCTTTTAGAATCTGTGTTTTTGTGTCTTTTTGGTAGATTCCTAGGAGTGG
>NW_004567113.1:2128937-2132749 GCF_000260355.1 Condylura cristata
TTTTTTTGCATGTAGCTTCCCAGTTTTCCCAGCACCATTTCCTGAACAAACTTACTGCTTCAATGTATCTTCTTTGAGGACTTGTCAAAGATTAGCTGTCCATAAACCTGTGGGTTTATATCAGGGTTTTCTATCCAAATCTACCGGTCTGTATGTCTGTTCTTGTTCCAGTACCATGCAGTTTTGATTATTATGGCTTTGTAGAATAGCTTGAAGTTTGGGATTGTAATGCCTCCATTCTCTTTCTTCCTAGTCATAAGAGTTTTGGCTATTCGAGGTCTTTTGTTGTTCCATATGAATCTCATCAATATATTTTTTTTCTATTATTTAAAGAATGTCATTGAGGCATTTATTGGGATGGCATTCAACTTGCATATCACTTTTAGTAGGATGGCCATTTTGATGATGTAAATTCTCCCGATCCATGAGCAAGGGATGTCTTTCCATTTCATGGTGTCTTCTTGAATTTCTTTTAACAGTGTTTTGTAATTGTCTTTGTAATGGTCTTTTACCTCTTTTGTAAGGTTGATTCCCAGGTATTTGATTCTTTATGTTTTAATTGAAAAGGAGATTTTCTTTTTTATTATTTTTGCTTCTCCTGATTGGTTGTTTGTGTATAGGAAGGCCTCTGACTTTTGTGTGTTGATTTAACTTGCTAAACTGGTTGATGGTTTTGATTAGTTTTTCTGTGGAATTTTTAAGTTTTTCCATATAAAGTAACATCGTCTGCAAATAAGGACAGTTTTACTTCTTCTTTCCCAATTAGTATTCCTTATATGTCTTTTTCCTGTCTTATTGCTCTGGCTAGAACTTCCGATGTTATGTTGAAGAGCACTGGCGATAGTGGACAGTTGTCTTGTTCCTGATCTCAAGGGAATGGCTTCCAGCTTTTCTCCATTGAGGATAATATTGGCTGTGCGTTTGTCATATATGACTTTTATTGTGTTGAGGTATGCTTCTTCTATTCCAAGGATTTTGAGGGCCTTAAACATAAATGGGTGTTGAACTTTGTTGAATGTCTTCTCCACATCTATTGCCATGATTATTTTTTTTTTTTCTGTCGGTTGATGTGATGGATTACATTAACTGATTTTCTGATGTTGAATCATCCTTGTGCTCTTGGGATAGAGCCCACTTCGTTGTGGTATTATTCTTTTAATGCATTGTTGGCTTTTATTGGCTAAGATTTTGTTGAGGATTTTTGCCTCTGTGTTCATTAGGGAGATTGTTCTGAAGTTTTCTATTTTTGTGTTTTCTTTGTTAGGTGTTGGTATTAGTGTTATGTTGGCTTTGTAGAAAGTGCGTGGTACTTTTCCTTCTTTTTCAATTTTTTGGATGAGTCTGTGTAGAATAGGCACTCATTCTTTTCTGAATGTTCGGTAAAATTCATTTGTAAATCCATCTGGTCCTGGGCTTTTATTTTGCGGGAGGGTTTTGATTACTTCTTCAATTTTCTTGCTTATAATTGGCCTATTTAGTTGTTCTATTTCTTCTTTATCTAGCTTTGGGTGGTTGTAGAGTTGTAGGAATTTGTCCATTTCTGCTAAATTGTCAAACTTGTTTGCATATATTTTTTCATAGTATTCTGTGATTATTCTTTTAAATTCTGCTGGGTCTTCTGTGATTTCTCCTCTTTCATTTATGATTCTGTTTATTTGTGCTTTCTCTTGTTTTTTCTTTGGGAGCCTGGCTAGTGGCCTGTCTATCTTGTTTATGTTTTTGAAGCACCAACTTTTAGTTTCATTGATTTTTTGGACTGTTTTCATAGCTTCCATTTCATTTATTTCTCATTTGACATTTATTATTTCCTTATTCTACTGGCTTTTGGGTTATTTTGTTGTTGTTCTATCAGTTTTTTTAGGTGGGAGATTAGGTTGTTTTTTTGAGTTAGTTCTTGTTCCTTCACATGAGCCTGCATTGCTACATATTTTCCTCTTATAGTTGTGTTTAATATGTCCCATAAATTTTGGAGACTTGTGTTGTCATTGTCATTCTTCTCCAGGCATTTTTTTTTTTTTAATTTCTTCTTTGATTCACATTGATCCAGTGGTTCTCTAGAAGTGTGGATTTCGGTCTCCACGTGGTAGGTGGGCTTCTTGCTTTATTCATATTGTTTATTTCTAGTTTGATTCCTTCATGGTCAGAAATAATAATTTGTATGAGTTTGATCTTAATGTATCTATTGATATTTATCCTGTGACCCAGTATCTGGTCAATCCTAAAGAATGATCCATGTGGATTTGAGAAAAGAGAAAAATGTGTACTCAAAGTTTTTTGAGTGCAATATTCTATAGATGTCTGTTAGACCCATGTTGTCCAGGTCCTTGTTCAGAGCTTTAGTGTCTTTACTTATTTTTGTCTTGTTGATCTGTCCGTTGTGGAGAGTCGCCTATAGAATTCTCCTACTATGAATATATTCTCTCTGACATACATTTTCATAGATGACAGTAGTTTCCTGGTATATTTTGGTGCTCCTTCATTGGTGCATATATGTCGGTGATCATTATTTCTTCTTGATGCTTTGTCCCCTTAATCATAATGAAGTGGCCTTCTGTGTCTCTTTTAACCTTTTTTTAGTTAGAAGTCTAATTTGTCTGATATAAGTATAGCTGTTTCTGCCTTCTTTTTTGGTCCCTTTGCTTGCAGGAAATTTTTCCATCATTTCATTTTCAATCTTTTTTTATCTTTTGTAGTTAGGTGTGTTTCCTGCAGAGAGCAGAACATTGTGTTCTGTTTTTTAATACATCCTGCCACTCTGTGTCTTTTTATTGATGAGTTTAAGCCATTTACATTCAGAGAAAATATTGATATACTATATTTGCCATGTTTATCCTTTTGTATTTTTATTCCTTGTTTTGAACTTTTCTTCTTTACTCTTCTGTTGAATTTGGTTTGAGGGATTCTTGTAGTATTTTTTGGAGTGGGGGTTTAGTCATGACAAAAATGTGGAGTTTCTGTTTGTCTAAAAATGTCCTTATTCTTTCTTTGTAGATGAAGGAGAACTTCACGGGATAGAGTATTCTTGGTTTGCACTTAATGCTTTGGATTTTGTTGTGTATGTCCCTCCATTCTCTTTTTGTCCATAGTGTTTCTTCAGAGAAGTCTGATGTCAGCCTGATCGGTTTCCCTTTATAGGTTATTTGTTTCTTCCCTCTTGTCATTCTCATTATCTTTTCCTTGTCTTGCATTCTTGGTAGTTTTACTATGATGTATCTTGATGTATGTCACCTGTTGTTATGGTAGTTTGGTGTTCTTCTTGCTTCTTGGATGTCTATTTTCTTCTCCTACTTCATATCTGGGAATAATCTATTCTATTACCTCTGTGAATATTTTCTCTATCCCTTGGCCTTTATCTTCTCCTTCTGGGATACCTATAACTGATATTTCCTGTCCTAATGGTGTCAGATAGTTCTTTAAGTGTTTCTTCATTCCTTTTCCTTTTTCTTCTCTATTTTTCTGTTTTAATTCTCTTTATTTCTGTGTCTTCAAGGCTGCTGATTTGTTCTTTGATTTCATCTATTCTGTTTTCATTAGTTTTACAGCATTCTTTATCTCTTTTTCATCATCTGCATTTCTTCTATTTCTTTTTTAATGCCTCATTTTTTTCTTCAGTTTGTTGATTGCTTGTCCATATCTTTTTTTTCTTTCTTTCTCATTCATTTCCTTGTTTACATTCTTCAGTTCTTTGATGGCTTGCCTCATATCATTTTTTTTTTTCTTCTCATCTTCTTTTTGTTTATCATGATGATTCTAAATTATCTGGTAGGCTATGCAGTTCTTCAATTCGTTGCTTTCTGGTGACTTTTTTTTTT
>NW_004567113.1:2132849-2164668 GCF_000260355.1 Condylura cristata
TCAGGCCTCTGTGGGAGCAGGAGATACATGGTTGCCGGGAGTGCCAGAAGGGATGCAATCTTCCCAGTGAGCAGGCTGCCAGTCAACCATCTGAGCTTCCAGAGCTCTTTGTAACTACTCCAAACAGTCTCTCCCTGATCATTCTTTCCCCACCACTTGGGGTCCTCTCACAGAGCCAATTTGTCTCTTTTATCTCCAGCCACTTTTTGTGGGAAATGTGGTAAACAGGTAAACCCCACAGCAAGTCTCCCTGTCTGAGGCACTTTCTTGAGCCTCTCTATGCCTGATTGTGTCCTTTAAAGTCGGGAGCATTGTTAAAATTGTTGCATTTTCCCAGGTTTGGACCTGTGGTTGAGTCCTGTCTAACCATTTCTGTTGTTGTTGTTGTTGTTTTTCCTCCTTTTACCTTCCAAGCTTTGTGAGTCTTGCTGACCACGACTTAAAAATGGCACCAAGGCCTTAATGGTGCCTTGTCTCAGTTCTCTGCTGTGGGAGCAGAAGATGTTGGGAGCACTAGAATTGTCCCATTTCCCCATTTGCCAGTTCCTCCTCCCTACCTTCTGGACTATTAGTACCCACTTGGAGCAGTTTTTTCCCTCTACTGCTTGAGTTCCATTCACTGAGCTGAGTTGTCTCAGTTTATATACAGGGCTTTATCAGGGCTAGGTTCTGTGGTGTGTCCTAGCACCTGAGCATCTGGGCACTCCAGGATTGGAGCTGCAGTCTTTCCTCAGAGCCTGGATGCCACACACTGAGCTGAGATGTCTCAATTTATCTCCAGGGCTTTAGCAGGCCAGGGCAAAAAGCAGTAATTCTCCCTCTGCAGCACTTCCTAGCGACTGGGTGTATGGTTGCTCAGGGAAAAGAGCTCCCCAACTGGAACTCTTCAATAGCTGAGTTTCCCTCAGTTATTTTCCTTCTAGTGAGTCCACAGTGCTCTCATAATATCTAATTCTACAATCCATTTTTAGTCTTATATTCCTGTGTGAGCTTGGATGTAATGATTTCAGCATTTTCACTCGCTGCCATCTTGCCAGATCTCCCAGCATTTTTTAAAGTTTTATTTATTTACACATACAAGAACAAGAACTTGGGTGCATACCAAAAGTGTGGGGATGAGAGGATCCACCAAGGACAGTGGGGAACAGAACAGGTAGATCTACTGAAATACACTAGTGAGGGGAACAGTGGATGAGACAGAAGATATCTGCTGCATCATGTGGGTTATCTTCTTGGCTAAGGATTGAACTCATGTTTGAGTACCTGGTGATAGCTTCATAGCACTATATCTCTAACCCATGCACCACTATGGAGGCCCTCCAGCCTTTGTCTTATAATCCTTTTCTCTTTATCACCCTTCTCCATAAATGACTTGTTAGTCCTTCTTGGATTCACTACCCTAATCTCTGGAATGCCCCTTATGAGTCTCACATGGACCCCAAATTCTATTCACTTGCCCGATGAATTATTAACAGCACCAAACCTAAAGGAAGACATGTGTTGAATCAGCTAAGAGTTAAACAAAAGACACCTGTTCATTAAGGAACTAAATCATAGGAATATAACAGAAGAAAAAATGTTGCAACCACTAACAAAATGTACAGAATAGACACATACAACATGGACAGAGAAGCAGGAAAAAAAATGATAAAAATGTTAAGAAAATCCTTCCAGACATATAAACAAAAGAAACAATAAACAACAGAAAAATAAATCAAACCAAAATGATTTACAAAATATCTGTAATCATCCTACATATAAATGATTTTATTACATCAGTTACAAGACTTAGGCTTAAAATGTTAATAAAAAGAAAAAAAATTCCAACCACCCATAAATTATTGCTTATAGTACATCTACTTAAAGATGAAATATAAAAAACAAACTAAAAATATAATAAGGTCATACATGTTAACAATTCATAGAGTAAATCAGGAACTGTTACTCTTATATAGAATGATTTAGGCTTTCTGCTTAAAAAGATAATGAAGTTAAAGATTTGACTACATTGTGTAATAACCAAAGGAATACTCACCAAGGATATATGACTTTTATCATTATTTTTGCTCCAAATATTTGTGACTTAGTTATAAAAAACAATTTTTTAAAGATTTGTTTATTTATGCATACAGAACTGAGGTACAGGCCAGAGGTGCAGGGGCAGTGAGCGGATTCACCAGAGACAGAGTTGGGAGTATAACAGGCAGATTGATAAAGCACGCTGCTGAGGAGAGAAGTGGAAGAGACAAGAGAGGTCGACTGTGTCATCTGGGTCAGCTTTCTGCCTGATGAGCCAACTTGTGAACTTGTGCTGAAGCAGCTGTGGCCAGCTTCATAGTACTGCTGTTTTAACCAATTGTACTACCAGCAAGGGCCATAAAAAGCAACTATTAACAGACTGGAAGTGATATATCAACAAAAGCCCAATTGTTCTTGGAGTCTTTAACACAAAGAGATAGAACATACAGGTAGAAAATTAACAAATGACACAAGCTATGCAACCTTTATCAACTGACATATTCCAGATAGAGACGGAAGTTCTCTGAAAAATCAGACGTTCCATGCTAACTTATGTTGACTTCCCTTTTTTGTATAATCATAATATGAAAATATTTTGAGCAATCTTCAGTTTACAGTTGGATTGCCTTAGTCTTGTAAGGTGCTATCTGGCCCGGACAAGTAAGCAGTACACCAGGGTAAGAAATTCCTCTTGAAGTCAAAAGTGATCTTACAATTGGCTGATTTATAAAAGCAAATGGCTGTTACTGCAAAGTCTCTCTCACTGCTCTGAGTGGCAGAAAACCCAAATCTCATCACTCTACTATCTCACACAGACTTCTATTCAGTTTCTAAAGAATCACTCAAACTTTCTACTATCTAGTCTTCAGATATGGAAATTCACCCAAGTCTCCTATTTAGTGCTAATCAGTTTTCTACCATCTAGACTTCAAGGAAATTCACTTGAACTTCCTAACAAGTTTTTCAAAAACTTTACTATAATTTGATTTACAAGAAATTTCCTCTTCCTGCCCTCACTTTACTTTATCCCCTAGGATGTCTCAATGAGAATTAAGTAGTAGATAAGGTTTAAGGGACTTTATTTTGGTTAATCTTCATTGTGGTAAATATAGTAATATTAGTCTTAAACTTTGTGAATCTATATATCTGTTTTAACCTTGATAGATTGATTTTTAAAATGTAATAATCTCAACTAAAGGTCAAAAAGACCCCAGACTATTCTTAGAAAAAAGGTGATTGTGATGTCAACCCCTTTCGTATGCTAATGCCATCCCTCTGCCTGCTTGAAATGTATAAAATAAACCTCTGCTGAATGCAGAGCAGGAAGACTTGCACCCAACTCTGATTCTCATGTCTTCCTCATGACTGCTCCCCTTTTTTACCCTCTTTCCTCCTTTTCTAGGAATCTCTGCTCTCCAATGCCACTCCCACCTTGAGACACTGTCTTTTCTGCCCCCCAATAATCCATGATCTGAACAAAGAGTCTCCAACAAAAAATGTTTTAATTGACATATTAGATCAGTTAGATTTATTCGATGTTTATAGTGTTTTTCATCTACTTTCTTCCAGTGCATACTGACCATTTTTAGAAATATCTAATATAATAGTACATGAAATAAGTCTCAGTATATATACACAAATAAAATATATCAAGCATGTTCAAATACCACCATGCTATACAGCTTGAAGTTAACCCTAAAAGAAACATTGGGACCAACTAAAATATGTGACCACTAAAGATAATGCTTTGGAATTACACTTGGATCAATAATAAAATAAAATAAGATATAAAATAAAAATCTAGAGACTGGCCCTCCCTGGGGGTGCAGCAGGTTAAAGAACACCACTGAGAATCTAAAGCCACTTCCCCATGAGTTTGATTCCTGTCTGACCCAAAGGTGACCACATGGTGTGGCAGACCTTTCCTGACCCACCCTCTGCTCCCCTCAGCAGTGTACTTCATCTATCTGCCTGTTCTGCTCCCCACTCTGTCTCTGGTGAAGCCTCTCACTTCCCCTGAGCCTCTGGCCTGTACCCCAGTTCTGTATGCACAAATAAATAAATCTTAAAAAAAAAAATCTAGAGACTAATGAAAATGACAGGTAAGCTAATACATCATAAAGAATGTTTAAATAATATAATGTTTAATATATATATATATATTTCAAAATTCTCAATGAACTATAATATCTATAGCTCAAGAAATCGGAAAAAAACAACAAAATAAACAAAACAAATAGAAGGCAAGAAATATGAAAAAGTAGTGCAGAAATAAAGGAAAACAAGACAGCCCAAAGTATCAGTGAAACCAAGATTTTGTTCTATGAGAAAAATAAACAAAATTAGAAAGCCATTAACTATGTTTATGAAGAAGACAGTCCAAATCAATAGAATTAGAAATGAAAGATGCAAAACTACAACAGATATACAGAACTTATTATAAAAATCTCCATGCAAACAAATTGAACAGTTTGGAAGTGGATATTTTTAGATTCCCAAGATTGAAGCAAAACAAAATGGACATATTAAACAGTTCAATCACAAGTGCTGATATTGAAAGGGTTATTAAAGGCCTCCCCAATAACAAAAACTCATTGCCAGAGGACTTAAAGCATGAATTCTACCAAATGTATAAACATCTAGTAACTATCGTATTAAAACTTTTCAAAAAGTTTATACTGCTTAGTTTATTCCCTCTGAGGCCTATTTAAATATTATAAATTTTCTGTGGGATAAAATACCATAGCCAATGTTGAAAAGTTAGGAAAATTTGCACTATGATAAGGAAGAAGACAGGTCTGTATACTATCACTACTGTTATTACACATAACATACTATTGGAAGTCCTAGCTGAAACAGTGTTATAAGAAAAAGGCCTAAACCCCACTACTATATTACTACAAGATACAAGATACCCTAGAACTAAAACCAACAAAGGAGTGAATAGAAAGACTACAACAAGTTAAGAAAAAGAATCACAAAGAAAGAAAAGAAAATTAAAAAGTCACATTTCAATATATCAATATTGACTCTGAATGTAAATGGTCTAAACTTACCAATAAAGAGACACTGAGTGAAGGTTGGATACAAAACAGAACCCGGCCCTCCTAGTGGTGCAGCAGGTTGAAGCATAGCACTAAGAATTAGAGCCACTTCAGCATGAGTTCAATCCCCACCCTAGATGTGACCCACATGGCATGACTTTCCCACTGCTCCCCTCAGCAGTGTATTTCCTCAGTCGGCCTGTTCTGCTCCCCACTCTGTCTCTGGTGAATCCTCTCACCACCCCTGAGCCTCTGGCCTGTACCCCATTTCTGCATGAATTTTTTTTTTAAAGGCAATCTTTTGCTGTCTATGGGAAACACACTTAACTATGAAAGATAAATATAGATTGAAAGTAAAAGGATGGAAAACAATATTACAAACTAATGGATAAAAAATTTAGGCAGGAACAGCTATACTCATATCAGATAAAATAGACTGCAAACCAAAAAAAAAGTTAAAAGGTGTACAGACAGTCACTACATTATGACTAACACTTCAGGAATCCATAACAACCATCAACATTACTCACCAAAAAAAGGAAAAACAACATTTGTCAAACAATTATCATCTCTGAAAACAGACATCAGAGAAAACACACGTGTACCAGGAGATTCAACATACACTCTCACCATTGGATAAATAAACAAGAAACAAGATTAAACAAGGCAAACAATAGGCAAGGACATGAGAGCTTTAAACAAGGATCTAGACCTCATGGGCACAAAAGACATCTACAGGACACTACACCCAAAGAAACCTGAACACATTTTTCTTAAGTGCCAATGGATCATTCTTTAAAATGGGTTACTTACTGGGACACAAGAAAAACATTAACTGATACTCCAAGATCAAAATCATACCAACTATCTTCTTTGATGATAAAAGTATCAAACTAGAAGTAAACCACATAAAGAAAGAAAGGAGCACTCCTACCTCATGAAGATTAAAATCCATACTACTGGAAGCTCACCGCATTAATGAGGAGATTAAGGAAGAAATTGAAAAATACCTCAAGATGAGTGACAATGAAGACACAACCTTCCAGAATGTATGGGACACAGCAAAAGCAGTTAAAAGAGGAAAAAAAAATATAGCAATACAGGTATATGCCAAGAAAAAAGAAAGAACTCAAATATCTTAATGTCCCACCTTAACAAGCTGGAAAAAGAACAACTAAAAAGTCCAAAAGCCAGTAGAAGGAAAGAATTTTTAAAAAGTCAAAGCAGAAATAAATGAAATAGAAGTTAAGAAAATCATATTCAAAAGATCAACAGAACCAAAAGCTGGTTCTTTGAAAATAATAAACAAAATAGAAAAACTTCTAGCTCGGCTCACAAAGAAAAAAGTGGAAGAAAAGTCAAATAAATAGGATCATAAACAAAAAAGGAGAAATCACAACAGAAACAGCAGAAATCAAAAGGATAGTAAGAGATTATTATGAACAGTTATATGCAAACAAATCAACAATCTAGAAGAGATAGACAAATGCCTACAACTTAACAATCAACAGAGAAGAAATAGAATACCTAAACAGGCCAATTTAAAACAGCAAAATTTATCTAGTAATCAAATCTCTCCCCCAAAACAAAAGCCCAGGACCAGATGGCTTTACAAACTAAAAAAAAAAAAAAATTGAGAAAGAAGAAATTAAACAACCACATTTTATGAAGCCAACTTTACACTAATAACAAAACCAAACAAGGACAACACACACACAAATGAAAACTATAGGCAATCTCTCTAATGAACACTGATGCAAAAACTCTAAATAAAATCCTAGCTAATAGAATCCAACAATGCATCAAAAAGATAATCCACCATGACCAAGTGGGTTTTATCCCATAGGCACAAGGATGGTTCAACATTTGAAAATTAATTAATGCAGCCCAATACAGCAACAAAACCAGGAAAATAAAAACCATGTGATCATATTAATAGATGCAGAGAAAACATTTGACAAAGTCCAACATCCATTCATGATATAGGTTTTTATAATAACATAATAAAGACCATATACAACAAACTTACAAATAATATAAATGCTCTCTCAATGGTGAAAAGCTGAAATCTTTTCCCTTAAGGTCAGGAACAAGACAAGGATGTCCATCCTCACCACTGCTTTCCAATATAATGCTGGAAGTCCTAGCCAGGGCATGAAGACAAGAAAAAGACATGCAAGGAATACAAATATGGAAAAAAAAAAATAAAACCATTACTGTTTGCAGATGATATGATAATATACATAGAGAATACAAAAAATCTCCACAGAAAAATGTATCAAATAATAAACCAGTTTAGCAAAGAAGGATACAAAATCAATACACAGAAATTAATGGCCTTCTACAGGCAAATCACTCTGAAGAAGAAGAAATCAAGAAATCTATTCCCTTTATAACTGAAACGAATAAGATAAACTACTTGGGGACAAACCTAACAAAAAAGGTGAGGACCTCTACAAAGAAAATTATAAAATAGTGTTAAAAGAAACAGCATAAGACACGAATAAATGGAAAGAGATCATTTACTCATGGATCATGGATTAGAAGAAATAACATCATTAAAATGGCCATCTTACCAAAAGTGATTTATAGATTCAATGCTATTCCAATAAAAAATACATTTTTCAAATAAATATAAAAAAATATTGATGAAAATCATACAGATAGACACACACACAAAATCTCAAATAACCAAGGTGCTACTGAATAAGGAAGAAGGGAATGGAGGTAACATATTCCCAAACTCTAAACTATACTATAAAGCCATAATAAATGAAACTGCATGGTACCAGAACAAGAACAGTCATATAGACCAATGGAATTGAATATAGAACACAGATATAAATCTACAGCTTTATGGATGGCTAATCTTTGACAAAGGAGCAAAGGATATGCAATGGAACAAAAAAAAAGTTAGCTCAACAAATGGTACTGGGAAAGCTGGACTGTTATGTGCCAAAAAATGATGGTAGATTACTACCTTACACCATACACAAAAATCAACTGAAAATGGATTGAAGAACTAGACATAAGAGCTAAAGACATAAAATATTTAGAAGAAAATATTGGTGAAACACTACATCCCATAAAAGTCAGTAACATCTTTAATGATACATCACCCAAAGCAAGAGTAGTGAAGGAAAGGATAAACAGCTGAGACTGCATCAAATTGAAGAACTTCTGTACAGCAAAGACACACTAAATAAAACAGACACCCCACTGACTGGGAGAACATTTTTGCATATAATATGAATTATAAAGTATTGATCACAAAGATATACAAAGAGCTGACTAAACTCAACTAATATAAATAGGCAGAAGACCTACAAAGACAATTCTACAAAGAGGAAATGCAAACAGACAACAGATATAAATCTATGAAAAAAAAATGTTCAGCAGCACTTGTAATAAAGAAGATGCAAATTAAAACCACAATGAGATACCACCTCACACAAGTGAGAATGGCACATACTTAAAAACAAACAAACAAACAAAAAAAACAAGCAACAATAAATGTTGGCAAGGGTATGAAGAAAAAGGAACTCTCTACACTGCCGGTGGGAATGCAAACTGGTACAACCACTATGGAAAGCTGTGTGGGGCTTTCTCAAATTGATACAAACAGCTTCCTTATGACCTAGCAATTCCTCTCCTAAGTATTTACCCAAAGGACACAAAAACAATAATTCAAAAGGACACTTGCACCCCTATGTTCTATTTACAACATGGAAGATGTAGAATCAACCCAATGCCCAAAAATAGATGACTGGATCAAGAAGATGTGGTATATATACACAATGGAATGTTACTCAGCAATCAAAAAAGATAAACTTATGCCATTTGTGGCAACATGGGTGGAACTGGAAAAGATCATACTTAGTGAAATAAACCCGAAAGAAAAAGAAGAAATACCAGATGGTTTCACACATAGCAGAAGTGCAAAGGATCAGGAAAAAAATAAATAAATAAATATGCACACACACACACACACACACACACACACACATGGAGCTATGATGATGGTACATCAGTGAAGTAGTGGGGGAAGTCCATGGAGTTTATAATTTAAATGAAAAATGTACAAAATGAAGAATAACTGAAAAAAGAATAAAGATAACAGCATAGGGGGAAAAAAGCATAAATGGAATCAAGATTTGAAAAGACGAGAAACAGACACTATTTGCAGATTATATATTATACTTAGATAAGAAAAAAAAGATTCTCAAAATAATTCTGACAATAATAAATGAATAAATTCAATTAGAGACAGGATGCAATATCAAACAAGAAATTGGTGTCATTCCTGTAACTGATAATTATATCAAAAGAAAGCAAAATAATAAATATAGTTCCATGTACAATGATGGTATATAAGAATGAGATACTTGGGAATAAACTTAAAGCAGGAGATGAAGAACATGTAAAAGCAAAACTATAAAACTCCGTTCTAGGAAATAAAATAATACACAAAGAAATTGAAAGTTATCCATGTTCATGGATAGGCAGAACTAAACTTTAAGATGACCTTATTACCTAAAGCATTTTACAGATTTTTTGCAACATCTATCAAAAAACCAATGACTTTTTTAAAAAGATTTATTTATTTGATTTATTTATTTATGCATACAGAGCTGGGGACAATCCAGGGGTACAGGGGAAGTAAGAGGATTCACCAGAGACAGTGTGGGGAGCAGAACAGGCCGACTGACTGATGAAATACACTGTTGAAGGGAGCAGTGAGTGTGTCAGGAGAGGTCTGCCGCTCCATGTGGGTCATCTCCAGTGCAGGGATTGAACTCATGCTGAAGTGGCTTTAGCTTTTCAGTGCTGTGCTTTAAACCGCTCCAATGTCATTTTTAAGAAACTAGAACAATTATTAAAATATATGGAACCACAGAAGGCCCCAAATAGCTTACACAATCCTAAAATAAAATAAATGGAGACTTCAAATTTCCTGACATTAAACAATATTTCATAACAACAGTAAACAAAGTAGTATGGTACTAGAACAAACAGACACTTAAACTAATGGAAAATAATTAAAATCTCAGCGACAAATACATATAAATATGGACAGCCAATTTTAGACAAGGAGTTAAGATTGCACAGTAAAAAAACAGTCTTTTTAATTAAATGGTACTTGAAACAATAGCCACATGTAACCAAAAAAAAAAAAATACAAAAAAATAAAATAAAAATAAGACAAGACCTATATGTGTCATTAAGACCACTCCCTTAGTAGTTGGTAGAAAACTAAAATTTATAATTTTCTTTCAAATCTGTACCCATAGATCAGCTATTGCCTACAAAATATAAATGGAAAGCTCCTATAGTTTAGAAATATTTTAACATTTCAGTAACTTTCATTTTAATTATGTTTTAATTCTATGTATATATACTTTGCATCATTGTACATTTGTACAGTTTGCTTCCTCCTCTCAGATGTCAAGCTAATAGGCATCTATAAATTGACACATTCAGCAAGGTAGAAGCATTACATTTTCAATTGTATCCTGAGCCTAAAAACCATTATTTGAAAACACTTCAGAATATAGCAATGATTTTATGGGTATTCTGATGTCTCCTAGATCAGCTCCTTTCGACAAGCCCTTGAAAAAAGAACAAATGCAAATGACACTTCCCATCATAGTACACTTGATGGAATTATAAGTGATGTATTACAAATAATGTATCTCTTATTTAAAACTCTAAATTTACCTAATGTAGTATGAGTAAAGGAAATAAACCACTGACAATTCTCAAATCAACTGTCTGTAAAAATTTTTATTAATACCAGTCAATGTGACTACTCTGATTATTTCAAGTGTTTTATCTAGAATAATGTGAATTTAGCTATTTATTTATACATACCATAATACACTTTATGTTATCATGCAGAAAAATGAAAGAAATGAGTTAGAAGAGAAGCAGGTGGGGGAGGAGGAGGAAGGGAGTGTAAGAGGGAAAGGGATAAGAGGAAGAAAAAAGTGGAAGGGAGAAGGAAAGGAAAGAAGAAAGAAAGGAGGAAGGAAGGCAGGCCACTCTGAAGATATGTTGGCAGGTGGAAGTCCCACCACTCATGATCCTCTCCTAGCATCCTCCTTATATTACAGCTTCTTTGAAAAAGATAACTCAGATTATCATACTTTCTTAAATCCCGCCAATGCTCTGTTAACACATTTACACATTAATGGGTAGGTCATAAGTGTAACAAAAGCTCCCATGCATGTTTTATCTTACTCTCTCCCCTAACTCTGTAGAAACCCCTTAATTTACTGTGCTCCCATATTTTGCCATAATTTCATCCTCCAATCACTAACATGTATATTCCATTCCTTTTACTACTGCTGTAGGCTTTTTGTTTGTTTATGTATCCAAAATTTAATTCCTAAATCTTCATAATTCTTATGCTGCCTCATATCCAATTTCCAACTTAAATATTAAGTTTTCGGATACACTGTCCCACAATCAACACAAGGCAATCAAAATTCCCAAGTTAAACTCTGGCATACAATATACCACTTTATCTTCTTATAGCATGTCTTGTTACATAAAATTTTATTATGTATGATTATATACTATCTAATATTGCTCTCCATCCACTTAAGAAGGTAATCATTCTCATGAAAATACCTGTTAACTACAATAACTCATTCCCTAAAATTTACTTGACACAGATACATTTTCCTAAATACTTGTTGACTGTCAATCCAATTTGGTTATCATAACTAATAACTCAGGATATATACTATCAATTCTTTCTCTTTTTTTTCATCTACATGCTCACAGATAGATTTTGTGTTTTTGTATAAAATAATGCCTATGTCACTACTTAACTAGTACTTGAGCTGATATTTTATTTCCAAAGATCAATTATTTTTGTAAATTTATTTTCATATGTCATTTTCATTTTTTTTACAGTAATTGTTTACTCTCTTCAAGTATAATCCTCTTTGTTCTACCAGAAAACCCATGGATCTTCACGATAGTCCCTTGTACTCTCCCCTAACCTCTTTTGACACTTTTCCTCTCCCTCCCTTGCTGTATGTCTCAGGTCTATGGCCATATTCCTAGTTTTGTCTTTCTTCTTAACTTTGTGTTTTGTTTCCCTCTATTTCACATATAAGGGAATCAAAAATTTACCATTTTTCTTCTGACTTACTTTGTTTAGCATGATTCCTTCCAATTCCACCCATGTTGCTACAAAAGGTATGAGATAAAACTGATTAGATTGATATCACACTTCTCTAAAGAGTACTACGTGCAAGAGAAAAGAGTAATATATTTAAAAAGTCCAAGGCGCAACAAAATGCAAAGCACTCATGCATTTATGAAGGAAAAATAAGGACATTCTCAGAAGAACAAAATCTGCAGAATTTTTTGAATACTAAAACCCCCACTCCTAAAAATTTTAGAAGCAGTTTTAATCTATAATCCAACAGAGGAATGAACAGGAACAACAATGTACTGAGTAGAATCACAAATGGTGAACAAAATAGCAGTAAGTGGCCCCTGTATCAAGAACCAAACTAATTTACAGGTAAAAATTCCTAACAAAAAGACACATAGATAGATTCTAAACATAGAACCCAATACCCAATACTATGATGTTTACAGGAAACTCATTTAGGTTCTAAAGATAAACACTGATTACAAAATAGGGTTGGAAATTAATTCTATAAGCAAATGGCCCCCCAAAACAAGGCAGGGCAATGATATATAAGATCAAAGGATTCAAGTAAAAAGGGTGAAATTGACATGGGTGGACATTTTATCGTGATCAAAGGGACAATACACAGGAAGACATAAGACTCATCAATATATACTCACCAAATGAAAAAGCACCAAAATAAGCCAGACTACTAATATCAAATTTGAAAATAGACATTGGAGAAAATACTTATGTTGAGGAGACTACAACACTTCACTTTTAGTAATGGACAGATTAATAATACAGAACATAAAAAAAGACACAATCTTCCTAAATAAAGATATATCACACATGGGCCCAACAGACAAATATAGGATACTGAACCTCAGAAATATGAATACACATTTTTTTTCTGAAGTTACAAGGATTATTCTCCAGAAGTGACCACATACAGGATCATCAGACAAATAAAAAGTACATGAAGATTGAAATCATACTAAATATCTTCTTTGATATCAAACTAGAATCAAGTATGAAAAGAAAGCAATGGAAATTGAACAACATATTATTGAAAGACATCTGGGTAAATGGAGAAAAATCAAAGAAGAAATTAAAAAATACCTTGACAAGAATGACACTGAGAACACAACTTTCCAGAATGTATGAGCCACAGTAAAAGCAATATAGCAAAAGTATAGGAAATTATATAGCAATACAGGCCCACATCAAGAAGGAAGAAATAACAAAAGAAAAAAAATTCAAAATCCAGTAAAGAAAATAAATGATAAAAATGCAATTGAAATGAATACAATAGAAATAAAAAAGACAATCCAAAAGATCAATGAAGCCAATGTAAAGAAAAGCAAAGAAGATAAAATGCTGGTACTACATGAAAGGTTTCTTCTGTACAGGAAAGGAGACAGTAGCTAAAATGAATTAACTAACCAAAGAGGGGAAAATATTTGTGCACTGCTAACTGACAAGAGAATTATAGCAAATTTCTACAAAGATCTTACACTACTCAACAGAGAAACAATCCAGAAGAAAAAAATAGGCAGAAGAGCTAAAATGACACTTCTTCAAATAAGAAATGTAAATGGACCATAACATATATAAAAATGGTCAACATCAACAATTATCAGGAAAATGCAAATCAAAACCACAATGAGATACTGCCTCCTACCAGTGGGAATAACCCATATTTAAAACAAGACAAAACACTACATCAACCTGGAAACAATAAGTTTTGACAAGGATATGCAGAAAAAGGAAAATCTTATACTAATGGTAGGAGTTGAAACTTGTTCAGCCACTTTGAAAACTGCAGAGGTTCCTCAAAACACTAAACTTAGGTCTACCACATGACCTAGAGATTTTACTCCTATGGTTCTACCCAAAGATCAAGAAAACACTAATTGGAAAGGAAATCTGCACTTCTGTTTTTATTGCAACACTATTTACAATGGTAAGCTATGGAAAAAACCCAAATGCCCCCAAACAAATAAATGAAGAAAATGAGTTATGTGTGTGTATACACACAGACACACACACACACACACACAATGGAGTACTACTTAATGATCACAAATGATGAATATACTGTATACCATTTAACCATTCTCTGATTTACAAACATTTAAGTGGTTTCCAATAATTTAATACTATAAAATTTATGACACACATACTATTTACAACCTACTTTGTTAAATTTACTATTTTAAATATTGAAGACAATCAGGAGATAGAGGACAGAGAGAGAGAGAGATCTACCTTCACAGAGTTACATTTCTATAAAGAAAAATAGATAAAGAAACATTAAATTCATTACATATATAAACTCCATTGTATGTAAGAAGTTATTAAGTGCTATAAAAATAATGTAAAATGTTAGTAAGCCTATGATTCTCTCAACTGAGATTTTTCTAATGATTTCTGACCTTCCTATTAATGTCTGCTTGCAATAAAATAGCGACCAATGGAATTATTTCTTAGGCCCCTCCCTCATGGCATAGCAGATTAAAACACAGCACTCTAAAGCTCTCCTAAGCCTTTGCAGAAAGAGTTCTATCCTCAGCCAGGAAGCTGACCCACATGGTGCAGCAGACCTTTCCTGTCTTGCCAGCTTGCTTGTTTCAGCAGTGTAGTTCAATAGATCTGTCTGTTTTGCTCTCTGTTTTATCTCTGGCAAATCCACTCACCCACCTTCCTGTACATGTGAGCCAGTTCTTACATGCATAAATAAAATAAATCTTTAAAAAAGTTTATCTTTTCCTTTCCATTGTTTAAATAGTTTCCCTCGGATGTTAATTTTATTGCTACTTTGATTTTGATATCTGTTTTATTAGACATTCTTAACAGTTTGATAATTTTATTATGTTTTGAAAACTATAGATGGAGAACATAATTTAAGAGCTTTCATAGAGGGTGTTTCTTCAGTCTAACAACTTCTTTGATTAAGCTTATAATCTCTGTTTCTGAGAAATGAATTCAGATTATAAAACATTCTGATGTCCTCAAGATTTGATGTAGAAGTGATCTTTAATTAAGAGGAAGTTGTTGATAAAACAAAATTGACAGAGATGAATAAATTACAAAGTAAATGCTAAAGTAACAACTAAGCATGTGTAGTTTGTTCATGCTCATGGAAACAAACAATGAGAAAAGAAAATGAAGGTATAAAGTTAAGGCCATATAGAACTTATAGAGATGAAAAATACCAGATATGAGATGAAATTATCGGTGGAGAAGATTAACTATAAACTAGTAGTACCTGCAGACACACACACAAAAGTACATATTAGGAAAAATGGATCAAAATGACTGTAACAGGAAAATTATTTAACAAAATGTCAGCACACTAAAGTGATCTCATGCTTGATCATATGCATGATGGGAGGTAAGCAGAAAGAAAGTGAGCAGCAGACATCATATAAACACACATGAAATACACACATATAATTTACATATATGAAAATAATGACCAAATTATTTTAAAAATAAAGGAAAATTCTAAACAATACTAAAAATTTAAACCTAAGCAATTTGAACGTAAATAACCAACAAAAAAGAAAACAACCAAAGCAGACCACATATGGTCTACAGACGTATAAAAAAATACACATAATTACTTACTATCAGGGAAATGTAAATAAAAACTATAATAAGATACTATCTAACACTTGTGAGAATGGCCCAAATGAAAAATATCATAAACAACAAGTGCTGGTGAGGACTTGGAGACCAAAATTTCTCTCAGACACTATTGCTGAGAATGCAGACTGGTCTGGTTCCTGTAGAAAACAATATGGAGATTTATCAAAATATTAAAATTAGATTTACAGTATGATCCAGCAATTCAGCTTGTTGGTGTCAGTCCAAAGAATGTAAAAATATTGCTTTGAAGGGACATATGTACTTCCATATTCATTGTAGCACTGTTCAAAATAGCCAAGTTCTGGAAATTATCTGCATTCACGAAGACATATTGATTGACTAGAAAGGTGTAATATATTTATAGAATGAAACAATACTATTAAGGTTATAAAAATATTAAACTCTGGGACCATTCCTGGTGGCATAAAAGGTTAGACCCCAGCACTGTGGGGCTGTTCATAGCCACTGCAGCACGAATTCAATTCCCCATCACGGAAGTGACCCACATGCAGACCTCTCCTGACCTGCCCACTGCTCCCCTCAGCAAGTGTATTTCAGTGCATCTGTCTGTTCTGCTCCCCACGGTGTCTCTGGTGAACACTTTCAAGTTCCTTGCATAGATAAATACATCTTTAAAAACAAAACAAAACAAACAAACAAAAAAGCAACTTAAAGACCTTTTAAAAAAAGCACCAAATTTCTAACCCAGCAAAAAGATATAATTAATGCAAAACAGAGGCTTTTCAAATTAAAGGTACATGAGAATTTGTCATTAGCAACTTCAAACTACAGGAAAACATTAATAGGGGTGTAATTAGGCAAAAGAAAATATCAGCCAATAAAAATATGAATCAGTGTAAAGGAATAAAGAATGGAATCAGGAAAACACAATATACAGGTTGTCCATAAATAAGAATTAATGTAAAATATCTAAATATTTATGGCTGCAGAGAATGACTGTGACAACTACTCACTGATGAAGCAGCGTGGTGCAATCAGTGAACATGGGTGTGCTTCATCAGAATCTCACTTAATAAGATGAAGGCAAACAATGTCTTTTAACCTCCTACCCGTGATTAGTGACAAAATAAACTTCAGAAGTTGTACATTAAAACAAAATATATGTGGCACATATGTATGTGGGGTGTATGTGTGATATGTATGTGCATGTGTCTGATGGTGTCCGCAACAGTAACAAAAGTCACTGTAGTTGTCATCCAGCAATAGAAGACCAGAGGGATGTAAAAGCTAACTAGCATGACTGTGAGCTGAAAATACTGTCTTTGAGGGGAAGCTCTTTTCTAGGGATAGTATGACATGTCTCTTGAGATTAATATAGCTACTAACTTTTTAAAGTTGACTTAATTGGCATATTTTGGAACATACTATTTTGTTCTGCATACTAATCTGAAGAGTGAATGGCTCCTTAAGGATTTACATGACTGCCAATACACTAATTCTGAGCTGTTGGAAAAGTAAATTAGGCTTTCTCAAAATAAATGTTCTGATTAAAATTATTTTAGCTTTACATAGGATAAAGGAAATGAAAAATTTAAAACTTACTATACAGAATAAATAAATTAGGATCTATGATGAAGATCATTTGATTCAAAGAGCTGTTGTTGGTAAATCAGTGAGAGAATGGTAATGATACTGATTTAAAATTCACCACTAATATATAAATTGATTGTTCCACAGTTGTAAGATTTAATGCAATTTTTGTCCTGAGAATTTAGTTCAGTTATTTAGTGAATGCATTTAAAAAAAATCATTAGATAGAAGAATCTGTATAAAAGGATCCACCTGAGTCAGAGAAGGGAGCAGAACAGGAGGATCTATTGAAATGCACTGATGAGGGGAGCAGCTGGGTTGACAGGAGAGGTCTGCTATGCCATGTGGTCACCAGCCTGGTTAGGGACTGAGCTCAGGCTGCAGAGGAGACTTAGCTCCTAGGCTACCAGGAAGGCCCTATTCAGTGTATGTAATTGGACATAAATATTTATTAGTAGTTCCTTCATTTCTCCACAATTAGTAGAAGTCATGACATATAAATAAAACCGATTTCCCATGAAAAAATTATACTTCCTAACTGATATTTTGGTATCAAATAAATCACACGTATGTCCAGAAATATCTTAAAAAGTAAAAAACTCATTCAACTCAACAACAAAAACAAAACATAATATAAAATGGGCAAAAGCACTAGATATTACTACAAAGATGTACAGATGATCACAAGGACATGAAAAAATATTTATAATTACTTGTCACCAGAAGAATGGAAATCAAAGTCACGGCTTGATACTATTTTACACCAGGAGAATGACACATAAAAAAAGAGCAGAAACAGTAGTTGGATATAGATAAAAAGGGAATGTTCAAAACAGCAATGTCCATTCACTAAGAAAAGTGAGATGGATGTTTCTAGAATTATTCAAAATAGATATACCATGCAATGCAACTCAGCATTTCCACTCATACGGGTTTACCCAAGAATGCAAAAACACTAATTCCTATGAATATATGAATGTGTATGTGTGTATGTGTGTGTGTATTCTTATTTTGCCTTCAGTTAACTTTGTCCCCAAATTACAGTTTTTAAACAAGTAGTGATCACTCTACTAGATATCCTTCATTAACTTTTTACTTATCTTTCTTTTTTTAAGATTTATTTATTTATGCATACAGAGTGGGGTACAGGCCAGAGGTACAGGGGTGGCTAGAAAAGAGACAGGAGAGTTCTGCCATGCCATGATGATCACCTCCGGGCAGGGATCAAACTCTCACTGAAGCAGCCACGGTTTGCCTTGGCTTAGCTTTGCAATGCAGTGCTCCACAGCACTCACTGTGCCACCAGGGAGGATTCTTTACTTAATCTTTCAAATATCACTATACATGTTTATCAAAAAAAAAAAAACTTTATTTAAGTTTGAACATACCATCTTCACTATTGATTACAGATATTTGACTATTATATGTCTTTTTTCTCTGTAAATAATTATCTCCTTAGATATTTTCTGTATTTCTCCAAGGATTAACTCAAACCCTCAGTATCTGTTTGAACATTATTCCTTTAACACCAACTGTGGGTGCCTATAGCAAAATGTAATACTACTGTTAGGGTATTTATCACATAAAGAGTCAATTGTCTATTTGTAGGCCTATATCTGCCACTAATTTATAAGCTCTATGCAAGCAAAGTCCCTACTTACTTTTACTTACCTTTTTTTTTTTTCATGCCATCTCCTAGAACAGTACCTAGCACTGAACTAACAACTGTGAGCTAAGAGACTAAATGAATCCTCAGGTTAGGGAAAGAAACTCTCTTAAATCTTTAATACACTTGAAATATAATAGCCAAAAAGAAGCACTAACTTAGTATTAGACATATTTTATACAATCTGCTCTTCTAGGTGACATAGTTTTAAAAACAATGAATGTTAATGAAATAAATTCATTATTTCTTAGACAACTAGAATGATTTATTATTATATATAACTTGAGGCTATACTAATCAAGGTTCTCCAAAAAAAAAAAAGAATAGAATTGATAAGCTACAGATAAAGCAATAGATAGATAGATAGATAGGTAGATAGATAGATAGATAGATAGATAGATAGATAGATAGATAGATAGATAGATAGATAGATAGATAAAGACATGAGGACACATTATAGAAATTTACCAGCACAATTATAGAGGCTGAAAAGTCCCACAAACTGCCATTGGAAAGTTAGAGGCCCAGGAAATTTGGTGATATTATTAGATCAATTCCAGTACCAGGGGTAGCTGATAGTATAAATTCCAGTCTGAGCCCAACATCCTCAAATACAGGTGTAAATATGCAAAATGAAGAGGAGATGCACTTCCTGGTGGTACAGTGGTTAAAATCTACATGTTATCAGGCTATCTCTAGTCACTTTGGCATGAATTCCACTCCCAAACAAGGATCTAACCCACATGGTTCATCAGACCTCTCCTATTTTTCCTACTGCTCTCCTCAGTGGTGTGTTTCAGTCAATTGCCTGTTTTGTTCCACATTGTTCCTCCCCCACCCCTCACTCCTCTAGCCACCACCCCAGTTCTTGTATGCATAAGTAAATAAAAATGAATATTTAAAAAAAGGAGGAGATGGAATTCTTAGCTCAAGCAAACAAACAAACAAAAAAAAAATCACCTTTTTCTGCCTTTTTATCCTATGTAGTTGGCCCGCAATGATTTACATGATATCCACCAGCACTGGTGAGAAGAACTGCCTTTACTCAGTCTGGAGATTCAAATGCTAATCTTCCCTGGAAAAACCCTCTCAAACACATCCATAAATAATGTTTTAATTCCTATCTGGGTAGCCCTTAGCCTATCAACACGTACAAAGAACAATCAGGAGATGAAGTAATTATAATAGCTTTAAGTTGTAAGTGCACATTCATTCTAGATTTTATGTAAAACAATTTTCCTCCCCTTACAAGCACCCAATAACAGTGTATTATTGCTGTAACCCATGTAGAGATAAGAACGCAAAAAAATGGTCCTCCCTGGTGGTGCAAGGGGTTAGGACAGACTTGACAAACCAGGACTGCAAGTGGGCCACAGCGCTTCAGTTTGAGTTCTATCCCTGCCCCCAAGGTGATCCATGTGGTACAGCAGACCTCTCCTGTCTCACCCACTGCTCCCTTCAGCAGTGTACTTCTTTGATTTGCCTGTTCTACTCCCCACTCTGTCTCTGATGAATCTTCTTACTGCACCTGTCCCTCCAGTCTATATCCCAGTTCTGTATGCATAAATAAATAAATCTTTAAAATAAAACGTCTAAAAAATATGGTTAGTGAGTATTAGAAATTGGACATAAATCCAGTCTCACTCCACTGCAAGTCCTACAGTTTTAACCTCTGTGCTAATTATCCATATTAATTTCTAACATGTTCCTCACAAAATCAAGTTAGGATAATCAGCAAATATTCTGGAGTCACATACGTTGAGAAATTTTTACTACTCCCCAAAAAGTGTATAACTGTTCCCCCCTATACTAATTCAATCTATTCTATCCAAAATGCATACCAAAGAATCAGAAAGGGTATCAAGACAAGAAATTCCACTAATATTTTTTCAATTAATTGGTAACCATTATGAACAAAATATGCTGTAAGTATTTTGTTCTACTTCAGAAAAATACACTTTTATCCATTCTAAACTATCAGTTGCCATGTACAAAGCTAGGCAAATAATCCACAGAGTTCCTACTCCTACCTTCAAAATTTGCTACCATATTACATTAATGTACGTGTTGAACACATATATGGAAAAAAAAACAGTATTGTATAATGCAATTTCATTCAACTTTTCTGGTGACTGCTTTATGACAGTGACCTATATGGTCTAAAAATGTAATGTGACAAAGAATATATCTGCTTTCTATCCCAAGGACGTTCTTGAAAATGAGCTGTAATATTTCAAAGGTTTTATCCTTGTGTGCAAAATGTTAATAAATAGATAAATCTTTAACACTTGCCAACTCATGACTTTATTTTCATTATATCTAAAAGAAGAATATGATGTCTTAGGGGGCAGGACTCTAATATAAAATTTTAAATGTTTTCACCACTGTAGAATTTAACCCAATCTAGGATGTTATTTTTGGTCAAATGTTGAAGTGACAACAGAATGCTAGCCAACCTTGGTGCCCTAAGCTAGTAAAGGGAAATAATGTTTGAGGAAAAGGAAAGTAGTTTAAGTTGCCAACAAATTGAAGAGAGTAACAGACTAGAGTCTGAACAACCACCATCTGCTCTCTGGCAAGTGCAGGGGTATTATCACGAGTTACAAGGGAGCAGAAGGGGCAGTGGGCAAGGGCTTGCGTGCCCGCCCTTGTATCCTGGTTGATGCCAGCTTTCCTTGACACCACTGGTGGTCAACAATTCTGATGTTCTCTTCATAGTGAGGCTCTTTGACTTTAGCATTAAAAAAAAAAAAAGCAAAGCTAAAAACACACACACACAAAATTGTTAATCATAGAGGGAATAGAGGGAAGAAGGAAGAAGATGGGAGTGCTTATACACTTTGTTGCTGCCTCAAAAGGACATCATAACTAAAGTAAGTTGGCATGGATACATTTTGACCTAAATAAAAATAAATAAAACACTTATATTATAATGTGACATTCATAATGCATTTTTCTGGAATGTGTTAGAAGTAAAAGGTCACTGACTTGCGACTATCCAGCTCACATACACCCTCTCACTACAAAATAGCGAACATCAATTAGGATAAAATAAATATAGCAAAACAGAGATAAGCTTTTTTAGACGTCCTACAAAATGGGACACATATTTGCATACTATTACAGGTAAAGGTGTCATGTGAAAGATTTACAAAGAACTTACACAACTCAATTAAAAAAAATAAGTCCAGTCATAAAAAAATGAGTAAAATACTTAAAAAAGATCTTCTCCAAAGAAGAACTGCAATTGGTCAAAAGGTATGCGAAAAAATGTTAAATATCACTTGTTATAAGGGAAATGCAAATCAAAACCACAATTATATACTGACTCACTCCAGTAAGAATGGGTGTACATTAAAATACTAGAAGCAAAAATGCTGAAGAGGATGTGGAGATAAAGGAAGACTTTTATACTGCTGGTGGGAATGCTAAGTAGTCCATCCACTATGGAAAGCTTTGAGGAATTTCTTCAGAAGCACTAAAAATATCTGCCGTACAATCCAGCAATCTACTCTCGGCATCTACACAAATTCAAAGAGAACACTTCTCTCTTATGTTTATTGCAACACTATTTATAATAAACAATATATGAAGACAACCCAAATACCCCAAAGTAGAAAAATATATCAATAATGTGTGGAATATTTATGCAATGAAATATTACTCAGTGACCAAAAATTACTAACTCATGCCATTCATGGCAATATGAATGTATCTGGAATGCAATATGTTAGCTGAAATTATTCAGTAGGAAAAAGACAAATACCAGATGATATCACTTATATATGGAATATAGAGAAACCAAAGGTCAAGAAGAGGGCAGGAGAGCAGGAAACAGGGAAGGAACAAAGGAATATGTTATGTTTCATGGGTGTTATGCTGACAGGAGAACCATAGGGACTACAATAATGTAAGAAAACAAAATTTTAAAAAATATTTATTTATTTATGCATACAGAATTGGGGTATAGGTAGGCCACAGGTGCAGGGGCGTTGTGAGGATTCACCAGAGACAGAGTGGGAAGCAGAACAGACAGGTCGACGAAGTTCACTGCTAAAGGGAGCAGAGGGCGAGACAGGAGAGGTCTGCGCATCATCTGGATCACCTCCAGGGCCGGGGATCAAACTTGCACTGGTGCGGCTGCTGTTAGCTTACAATGCTGCTTCCCAACCCAACCAGTTGCTCCACCAGGGAGAGCCCACAAAACAAAAATTCTAATTAATAGCAATAGAAAATCTTTTCTGTAAGCATACTGGTGGGTTATTTCCAACAACTGATTCAATAAATATGATATTTTGGGCTTTACGTATTTTATTTAAAAAAGAACTGATGGCATTTGGATTTGTCTTTGGATGTGATTTTTAGATTTTTTTTTGTAGTATGTGAATGTTTTTGTAGTATGTAAATTTTTTCTAAAAAAGCTGTATTAACAATATTTGTATTTTCGTCAGATGTAATTTTAGATATTTTTGTCATATGCAAAGTGCATTTAACTTGGAAATCACTGTAAAAGCAACAGATACAATTTATTTTATTTTGATCTTGCTATGTGTGCTAAGTAATTTACCTACCATCCCTTTGAAAATATTATGAGATAGGTACATTTATTTAGACCAAATAAGCATTCTACCTACGTGAAATTTTCACAATACAAAGACATGATCTAAATTCCATAGAAAGTGTTTAAAATAATAAAACTAAATTAAGAATCATTTAATAATTTACAGTAGATTGAGTAGTGAGGTACTACTTCAACCCATCATTGTTTTACCTAAAAAATTTTGCTAAGTTTAACCAGTGCTTTTCATCAATTTATCACATTTTATATTTGTTTATCACACATGTGCAATATATGAGCACACACATCACACGTGTATATGTCTATAACATGTGCATCATGTATATGCATATATGTGGCATGCATGTATGTGGCACATATATACATATCTGGTACTTGTGTGTGTATATGAATCAAATATTGACATACTCCTGGGAAATACTACTCCTAATAATAATAACAAAATTTAAAAGGAATTATAGTTTATTATTCTTATATTATTTATGGAAACTCACCAATTATGCACACCCTACACATTTTCTTCAAGGAATCACCAACATGATTTAATTATTTGTAGGATTATAGCACATATAAGCCATATCTTCTGCTAATGTCTTTTCTGTTCCCACAGCCATGATATTATATATTATGATAACAATACTGGAAACACATTATGGATCATAAAACATTTAAAATGTCCTTCCATAGTGAAAGTGAAATAACCAAATGAGCATTTTGAAAAACATTTCAAGCTGAATGTTTTAATATATTTGAAGGGAAAAATATTTCTGCATAGGTACATTGGTTCAAACTTCTTAAAATAGAAGTTCACTGAAGTCTTTTTTTAAAGACACACCCAGATCAATCTTAAAGTATATAAATTTTAAAGTGTAAGCCTCTATATTTCCAAAACTATTTATAATCAGTTCCATCAGTTTCAATTTTATTTTATTTCTAATTTAGTGGATATCAATACATTTAATTTCTTTATTTAATAATTTATTTATTTATTACATATTTGTTAGTTTTTGAATAGAATTTATTTTCTCTTATCAGATACGTTCCCTTGGTTCTTCCACTACCGTACCACCCATGATCCATCACCAGAGTGAATTGTGCTCTTCTTTCCTCTGTTTTGACCCCTCTGTCTCTTTCTATCCTTCTGTAGGCCTCCATCCCTGCTGGAACTTCAGCTTACAAGTGTTGTCTTTTCTCCTGATCCTTTTTTGTATTTTCTATATTCTGCATATAAATTAAACAATCTGATGTTAGTATTTACTTCCAATTCATTTCCTTTAGCATAATCACTTCTAGTATCATGTTGCCATAAATGGTGAGTGTATCTTATTGAATGATCTCTTCAAGGAAAGTTAGCTAACACCTAATCTTACAGAAGCACCTCCTGATTTGTTCTCTCTTAGCTACTTTCACTTATCAATTATTCATTCTACAAATATGTATGAACATCCACTGGATGACAGACATTATTTTTATACTAGGAATGAAATAAACACAAAGTGCATTCTTTCTTTTTAATGTTATTATCAGGGATTTGTAAATATCAATTTTGGCAATTATTATAATGCAGAAATCATTATTAAATGACTTCTATTTGATTTTCCCCAAAGTTATGAAGATAGCCACACTTTTCTAGATGTACATTTCTTAATACCTCCCTTATTAGTGGCAGAAGTTTTCACCATGATATGCAAAAATACAGTGAAACAAATCCTGGATGTAAAGGGGGAAACCATGATATCTGAGAAATATCACTGTGCTGTATGGCTTTTTACAGTTACAGCAATGTAATGGAAATATATTATATTGAATTTAGATATCTGTATCTTATCAAATATTTTAACTTTATTGCTAATAATCTCTAGCAGTCAGATATATAATGCCATGGGCATCACAAAAAAGGTAACAGGATAAAACATGTATGTTTATTTATGATAATTATTAGAAATAAGATTTATTGCTACTAATAATCAGCTTGATAATAACCATAATATACTTACAGAAAAAGCAATTATGTTACTCATCACTACAGCTCATCTTAATCATCTTGCAAATTGCAACTGTAAATGATAAAATGTATTGAGGATTTTATTGATGGATAATTCATTGAAGAAACATGCTCAAATCATAATGTATCCACTAATTTCATGCAAAGAATATAATGTAAGTAATACAAGACAACTAATATATATTATGTTATGAAATTTATATAAATTTTCTTTTTTGGCCCTCCATGGTGGCGCAGCAGGTTGAAGCACTGTACTGGGAAGCTAAAGCCACTTCTGCATGAGTTCGATTCCCGTGTGCCCCGGAGGAGACCACATGGTGTGGCAGACCTCTCCTGACCCGCCCGCTGCTCCCCTCAGCAGTGTACTTCATCGATCTGCCTGTGCTGCTCCCCACTCTGTCTCTGGTGAATCCTCTCACCCTCCACATCTCTGGCCTGTACCCCAGTTCTGTATGAAAAAATAAATAAATCTTAAAAAAAAAATTTCTTTTTTAATGCTATACAGGTAGCTATTACTCCATCTGAGATTCATAATTATAAAAATGAGCATAGAAATAGTTCCTTGGAATGTTCAATATTGTTATCAAACTAGCTATATGAATAAGTAGCATTTGAAGGTCAAATTTTGTGCCAAAAAGTTTGGATTAAATGGAAACTATGTAAGAAAGTCAAACTAATGAAGATGGCTCCAGAAATAAAAATTTATATGCACATATGTATATACATATACATATATGCAAGTGTGTGTGTATTTCAACATAGCTAAACTGGAAATCTTAAAATTCCAAAAAGGAAGGTGCTGGTCTAGAGGTTTTACCTGATGAATTATAGCATACATTTACTTTTGTGTGTATATATGTATACACACACACACATCATTGTTCATTTAGAAACAGTGTTTGCTTTTTTTTTTTTAGGTGTAGTCCCCATAGAATTTCCAATATCAAGTTACAAGTTATGCATATATTTATAAGTGTCAGCCACCAGAAAGAAAGAAAGAAAGAAAGAAAGAAAGAAAGAAAGAAAGAAAGAAAGAAAGAAAGAAAGAAAGAAAGAAAGAAAGAAAGAAAGAAAGATTAAGGGCAAGAAGAGAATGGAATGGCATATTCAAAAATTCTCCAAGAAAAAAATAAAACAGCCAAAAGTACACTACCTACAGCACTCTCCTTCCTATATGAAAGTAACATAAGAATGTTTCAACAAAGAAAATCTTACAGGTTTTCATCAACTAAAATCCTACCTTTGAAAATACCTTATCGGTTCTAGAATATAAACCTCTTGGAGGGTTGGAGGAGCAAACACAAAGAACTGAATAAAGAGCTGCAAATGGAACCACAAACTCCAGTAAAAAATGACAGTAACAGACAGCTACATGTCATAGTCATGTTATGTTAATGCTATAAAGTCATAATAAAAAGGAACAGAGTGGCTCTCCCTGATGGTACAGCAGGTTAAGGCATAGCACTGCAGGCTGGCAGCAGCCACTTTGGTGCAAGTTGGATCCCAGGCCTGGAGCTGACCCACATGGAGAAGCAGACCTCTCCCGACCTGCCGACTGCTTCCTTCGCAACAAGTGTGTGTGTGTGTATATATATATATATATATATACTGAAATATATATGTGTGTATATACTAAAAGTAAAAGGCTGGAAAACAAATATTGCAACTAAATGACATCCAAAGAAGGCATGAATGATCAGTCTTATATCAGCCATAAGTAGAGTTTGAGATTAAAAACATAACAAGATTCAGGGACAGACACTATATAATGATCAAGAACAGAACAAAACGAAGACAAAACACTCATATATATATATATGTATACTTACTGAATAAAAGAGCACCCAAATACATCAGACAATGATTATTAAATTTAAACTACACTGGAGAAAATGCATATGTAGTTGCAGACTACAATGATCTACTATCACCAATGGACAGATTAATAAAACAAAAAATAAACATGAACATAAACACCTTAAACGGAGATTTAAACCATAAGTCTAATAGATATTTATAGGGTATTACATCAAGAAAAAGTCAACACATTTTTTTTTCACGTGCACACGGTATTTTCTCCAGCATTGACCACATACGGCATCATAAGACAAACAAATGCATGAAGATAGAAATCACGCCAAGTATCTAACCATAAAGTAAACTACAAGCCAACTAGGAAAAGAAAACCAGGAAATACTTTATTACCTAGAAACTGGATAATATACTACTGAACAACCACTAGACGAAAGAAAAAAATAGAAGAAGCAGCCAAAAAATTCCTGGAAAAAAATGAAAATGAGGACAAAATATTTCAGTGTACAGATCACAGCAAAACTGGTTCTATTAAGGACATATATAGTATTATAGGCTCATGTTAATAAATTAGAAAGAAGCCAAGCAAACAATTTTGTATCATTTCAAAGAACTAGAAAAAAAAATAAAAAGATCTGCAGATAATAAAAATTAGAGCAAAAATAAATGAAATAGAGATCAAAAAGTCTCTTGAAAGATCAATGAAACTAAAATCTGTTTATTTTGAAAAAAAATAGACCATGTTCTAGCAAGTTTCACCAAGAAAATGGAGAAAACTCAAATAAATTTGAACAAAAAAGAAAGAGGATAGGATATAACAAACACTACAGAAACTTAGAAGATAGTAAGTGATCGCTGTAAATATGTTTATGGAAGCAAAGTAAGTAACCTCAATGAAATGAATAGATCATTAGACTTATACAATAACCCAAAACTTAGCAGTGGTGAAATAGTGAAAAAACAAATCAAAAGCAAGAAAAAAAATTAAGATTTATTTATGCATACAGAACTGGAGTACAGGCCAAAGGTACAGGGATGGTGAGAGGATTCACCAGAGACAGGAGGGAACAGAACAGGCAGATGGATGAAGTACACTGCTGAGGGGAGCAGTGGGTGGGTCAGGAGAGGTCTGACATACCTGTGTATGTGGATCTCTGGGGCTGGGGCTGGAACTCACACTGAAGCAGCTGCAGCTAGCTTGCCGTACTGTGTGCTAACCCGGTGTTCTACCAGGGAAGGCCCCAGAAGCAAGAACATTTTAAAAGTAATCAATATTCTTCCCCCAAAATGAAAAGTTCAGGACCAAATGACTTCACAAGTATTTGATTCCAAGCTTTCAAAGATAAATGGATACTTATTCTGCTCAGAAGCTTCAAAAAATCTATTGAGAAAATGAATTATCCCAAAGACATTTTATGAGGCCAACATTGCATGAATTCCAAAAACAAAGACAACAAAAATAAAACTACAGACCAATATCCCTAACGTACACAACCACAAAAACTTCAACAAAATCTTAATAAAAAAAACCAACAATGAGGGCCCTCCATGGTGGCACAGTGGGTTAAAGCACAGCACTGAGAAGCTTAAGCCATTTCTGCATGAGTTTGATTCCCGCCTGCCCCAGAGGAGATCCACATAGCGTGGCAGACCTCTCCTGACCTGCCCGCTGCTCCCCTCAGCAGTACACTTCCTCAATCTGCCTGTTCTGCTCCCTGCTCTGTCTCTGGTGAATTCTCTCACCCTCTGCATCTCTGGCCTGTACCCCAGCTCTGTATGAATAAATAAATAAATCTTTAAAAAAAAAAAAAGAACCAACAATGTATTAAAATTGTTATATATTATGACCAAGTAAAATTTGCAGGAACACAGGGTAGATAAACATCTGAAAAGTAATATAATGCACCACAACAAGAAGAAGGAAAGCAAACACACACACATATGGTCATATAAATAGATACAGGGAAAGCATTTGAGTTTATGATGAAAACCTTTGAAAAAAACTAGTTAAATAAAATATATTAAAATGTAATAAAAGTGATATACGACATAGCTAGTAACATTTTCAGTGGTGAAAAACTGAAATACCTGCCACTAAAACTGAATTCAAGAAAAAGGATGTCCACTCCTACCAATATTATTCATCATAGTATTAGAAGTCGTGTATAGAATAATTAAGCAAGAGGAAGGAATAAAATAATCCAATTGGGAAATAAAAATAAAGGTGTCATCATTTGCAAATGACACAAACATATAGAAAGAACCATAAAGACTCCAAGTAAAAACTAATTGAAATAGTAAAGTATTTCTACAAAGTGGCAGGATACCAAATCAACACACAAAAATCAATTGTCTTCCTATAAACAAATGATGAAATAAAAAGAGAAGAAATTAAGAGTCCTACCATTTACAGTCTCAGAGAAAAAAAAAAATGAATACCTGGAAGTAAACCCAACAAAGGAGATGAAGGCATTTTACAAGGAAAATTATAAATCATTTGTTAAAAGAAATAAGACTCAAAGAATTGAAAGAAAAGCTCTCCTCATGAATTGGAAAAATCACACTGTCAACATGGACAATCTTCTCAAAGCAATTTAGAGTCAATATTATCCCAATACAAATCACAAAAGCATTCTTCAAAAAAGTAGAACAAAGATTACTAAAACACATATGGAACCTCAAAAAAAAATGAAATAATCAAAGCTCACCTGATTGAAAACAGGAAAAGAGGAGTTATCACAATCTCAACATTTCATACTATAAAGTAAAATCATAGTTATTTAAGCAGTGTATTCTGTAAGAGAAATAGACATACAAACCAATGGAATAGAAGTGAGAGCCCAAATATTAAGCCATGCTTACATGAAAAGCTAATATATGACAAGTGAGTCAAGAATATACAGTAAAAAAAAAAAGTCAATAAAGTCAATCTCTTTCATACATAGTGTGGAAAAATTGGAATACAGAAGCAAAAGAATGAAACCAAACCACTACCTCCCATCTTACAGAATTCAAAATAGATAAAAGATTTGAATGCATGACCTGAAGCCATAATATCCACATATCACAGGCAAAACACTCCATAGCCCATAGCTTAAGTCTCAGAAACATAGGCAGACTCCTCCCCAGGGGCAAGTAAAATAAAATAGACCATTACAGTGTTGTAATGAATGCACACAGGTCAAGCCCTTATGGAAAAATTGTGGGGATTCCTCAAATGGCTAAAAAGGAACTTAGCATGTGACCCAGCAATTCCATTGCTTGGTATCTATCAAAGAGGACAAAAAAGACTAATTAAAAAGGAAACCTATACTCCTATGATTAAAGCAGCTCTATTTATGATATGGAATAACACATGAGTGGATCAAGATGATTGGTATACATACACAATGGAATACTACTTAGTGATCAAAAGAAAAATAAAAGATAAACTCATGCCATTTGTAGCAACATGGATAGAAATGGAAGGGATTTTTTAATTAAAGTGATCCAGAAGAAGAAAGAGAAATACTGGATAGTTCCACTTATATGTGAAATCTATAAAAATCAGACAAAAATAAAATGATAAAACTGACCCTCAAAGAAACAGACTGCATATTTGATGCATTCAGGAGGAGTGGAGAGGTAAGAAGATTAGAGAACTGGGGTGGGGGCGAGTGGGAAGAACACTGTAAGAGTGGTGAAATACTATGGGCACATTGGTTGTGGGAGAAGTATGGTGATGACAACTGAAGTTAGGAATTAGGAAAAGTAAACAAGGATGTTTTAAAACTTCAAATATATTGCTTGAAAAATTGAATGCAGAGCTCAACCAGCTCCGGAACCGGCAAGATAGAGGCAGAATAAGACGCCGAGACGACTTCATCCAAACTCACACAGGATTATACAAAAACGGACTATAGACTTTCATGCTACCAGTTTCAACCCAAATGAGAATGCCCTGGACTCACTAGAAGAAAAATAACCGAGGGAGAACTGGCTATTGGGGAGTTCCCATAAGGGAAGCCGCACAGGCAGGAACTGATCCTGGAACGCCAGCGGTTTCCAACTCCCTGGGCTCCTTTAAAAATCTAGGCAGCGGCTGCAGAAGGCAGGAAGCTAGCTGCAGAGGGAAAACGGCCTGAGGCGGCAGCTGTGGGCTGCTCCTCAGCCTTTTGTCCCAGCCCTGCTACAAACCTGGAGATAAAATGAGACAATTCAGCCAGGGAGGGGAAACCAAATCTTGGGAAAAGGCTGCAGCTCAGAACCAGAGACCTGAGGATATGCCACAGACCTGTTGCTGACCTTTGCCCCAGCAGCCCCAACAAAGCCCTGGATATAAACTGAGACAACACAGCTA
>NW_004567113.1:2170448-2175552 GCF_000260355.1 Condylura cristata
AGACCTCTCCTGACCCGCCCACTGCTCCCCTCAACAGTGTATTTCGTTGATCTGCCTGTTCTGCACTCCACTCTGTCTCTGGTGAATTCTCTTACCCTCCACATCTCTGGCCTGTATCCCAGTTCTGTATGCACAAATAAAATAAAATCTTCAAAAAAAAAACAGGGGGTTGGGGAAAGGGAGGGAAATTCATGGGACTATTGTGGTGGCACACGGGTGATTTGGTGATGGGAAACCCGAGGGGATTAAAATCGAGATTAAAAAAATGTGCAAAATGATGTAAAAATAAACTTTTGTAATAATTAAAAAAAATTGAAAGCAAATCTTTCATGAATTCTTAAAAGTAGAAGAGCAGGACCAATTCTCAATTCAGTGCGTAGTTTTTTAATTATTTTTACAAAATCTAGAAAAAGGTACAAAGTTAAAAATATATACAAATCGACATCTCTTTTAAATACAACAAACACTAAATATATACAAAATACTAGCAAACAAAATCCAGCCATATAGAAAATGAATGATATATGATGACCAGAGGTAAATATTTATCTATAGTCATCTCAGTAGATTCAGGATAAACTTCTGACAGAGTATAAAACTTTGATGATAAATGCATTCAATAAACTAGGAATAGAAGGGAACTTCTTCCATTTAAAAAAAAAAAAAGTAGGACACTGCTTGTTGGCACAACAGTTTAAAACACAACACTAAGAAGCTAAAGCCACTTCAGCATGAGTGCAATCCCCACCTGTCCCAGAGGAATCCAAATGACACAGCAGACCTTTCCTGGCCCGCCCTCTGCTCCTCTCAGCAGTGTACTTCGTCGATCTGTTATGCTCACCACTCTGTCTCTGGTAAATCCTCTCACTTCACCTGCATCTCTGGCCTGTACTCCAGTTCTGTATGCATAAATAAATAAATCTTTTAAAAATAATTAAAAATAAATAAAAAAGTAATTAATGAAATCCAAGTATAATATTGAATGCAGAAAAAAAATCTATATATGTGTCTCCTATTATCAGGGATAAATCAAAAATATCCACTTTTGCACCTTCTATTCAGAGGTGTACTAGTGTTTTCTACCAATACAGTTAAGACAGAAAAAGAAAAAATGCTCAAAGTTAATAAGACTGAAGGAAAGAAGTAAAACTAGGTATCACTATGATGATGGCAGATGAGCTTCATTGTTTTGATCCTGAGAGGAACATCTGATAGCTAACCAGAGGGTCAATCACCAAGAGAGTTCCATGGTTCCAAATAAAACTTATATCTACTTGGACACCAGTGACAACACAACAGTGCAGATGAGACACAAAGGAGAGGCATGACAATACTCCCCAAACTGATTTTCAGATGCAGTGAGATCTGTTGAGATTTCAGCTGCTATTATTTCCAAAAATTGACAGGTTATTCCTAAATTAATATAGAAATGCAAAGATTCCAACAAAGGCAAACTTATCTTTCAAACTCCAGTGGTGCAATGAGTTAGAATGCAGCTCTGCAAGCTAGCAGCAGCCTCTTCAGTGCAAGTTCTATCCTCAGCCCTGGAGGTGACCACATGGTGCAGCAGACCTCTCCTGACTCACCTGTTGCTCCCCTCAGCATAGTACTTCATCAGTCTGCCTCTTCTGCTCCCCACTCTGTGTCTGGTGAAGCTTCTCACTGCCCCCACACTTCTGGCCTATCCCCCAGTTCTGTATGCATACATAAATTTTTAAAAGTAATAATAAAATAAAGTATACATGGAGCCCAATGTTTACTGCAACACTATTTTCAGGTAAAACTTGGAAATAACTCAAATGCCCAAAAAAGATGACTGGATCAAGAAGTGGTATATTTATATATACAATGGAATACTATGGATGGAGTTAGAAGGGATCATGCTCAGTGAAGTAAGTCAGAAGAATAAAGAAATATATTAGATGGTTTCACTTATAGGAGGAATATAGGGAAGCCAAATAAGGGATCAGGGAAATAATAATAATAATTTAAAAATACAACAACAACAACAAAAGACAAAAATAAATGGACAATTATTAATCCAGAACATTCTGTGGGGATAGAGAGTAAAAAATGAGGGGGGAAGGGCACAAAGGATTAAAGTGATGGTGCATGGGTTACTTGGTGGTGGAAATTTTGTGGGAACTATAATTGATGTAAAATATATATGAATAAAGGAGTTAAGTATATATAAAAAAAAAACTTCCAAGGAAAACATACAAAATTTCAGATAATAACAGAAACAATTTAACACAGAAAAAGTTTATTTCATGTTTGGTTTTAAGTATTTCTTTTTATGTTTATTTGTTTATGCAGATACAAGAACTGGGGTGTAGTAAGAGGTTGTCGGTGGCGGTACACTTATTCACCAGAGAGAACAGGAGCAGAACAGACAGATTTATGGAATTACAAAGCTTAGGGGAAGCAGTGGGCAACACAGGAGAGGTCTGCTGTGCTGCATGGGTCAGCTCCCTGCTGGGGCTCAAAGGCTGGCTGGTGGTAGCTTGATAGCACTCTTTAACCCCTGCACTACCAGGGAGGCTCAGTTTTGGTATTTTTAGAGAAGAATTTAATTTAAGAGAATTGATTGTTTTGTGTAATATATGTGGCTAAAATGCCGAATATCAAGCTTTTCTTACCCTTAGTTCTTTTTGTTTGTTTGTTTTGAGCCAAATAAACCCAAATTCCTTTCCCATCATTTTTTTTAAAGATTTATTCATTTATGCATAGAGAACTGCGGTACTGGCCAGAGGTACAGGGGCGGTGAGAGTATTCACCAGAGACAGAGTGGACATAGAGACAGGTAGAACTGAGAAGGAATACTGCTGAGGGGAGCAGCGGTGGGTCAGGAGAGGTCTGTCGGGCCATGTGGATCTCCTCTAGGGTGGGAATGGAGCTCATGCTGAAGTGGCTTTAGCTTCTTAGTGCTGTGTTTTAACCTGCTGTGCCACCAGAGAAGGCCCTTTTCCATCATTTTTATTATAGAATATCATTCTTTAATAATTTGATATAAAGTTCAGAACCAAGTACCGAAAAGAGTCAGAAAGATAAGTAGCGGATAGTGTCATTAGTATGTGAAACATAAAGGGGCTAAGCTAATAGTGAGATAAAGAGAAGCTTTCAAGCACCTATAATCAGACCACAAAACTGAAGTGCCAAGTGTGAAGTGGGAGCAAGAGGGCTAAGAACAAAGATGGAAGATGCCCAGTGGATTCTGGAATATGAGTGATTTGGTGGTAGATGCACCAGTTTGTAACACCTGACGGGGGTATCCAGATATTACCTCAATTAACAACAATACAAAAAATAAATAAGTAAATAAAACTAGAGATAGAAAAAGGAAAAGGGAAGACATTTTAAAAAGAAAGCCATTTTAGCTCCTGAGAACTATTTTCTAATCTAAGTTCTCTATCGCATATCCAAGAAATTGTGACAAGCCACCAGTGATCAACTCAGAATGGATGGACACTGCATCTCAGTATGCAAAGATGATTCCCAGTGTGATTCCGTTTACGGGTTACACTAGACTTACATCACTAGCCTTATTATAAACCTTATTGTGATTTTCTTCAGCATTTATAATGTCTACAAGAGTTTTCAAAGAACAAAAATCAAGTTGAGTTTAACTTCACAATGAGAAAGTTAAGCAGGACAAAGGAATAGCATGGGCTCTCCCTGGTGGCGCAAAGGGTTACAGCACAGCTCTATGTTATGGGAGCCACTGGTGCAGGAGTTAAATCTGAAGCCAGGGAGGTGACCCAAATGGCGCTGCTCCACTCAGCAGTGTACTTCGTCCATCTGCCTGTTCTGCTCCCCATTCTGTCTCTGGTGAATCCTCTCACCCCCCAAACCTCTGGTGTGTACCCCAGTTCTGTATACATAAATAAATAAATCTTAAAAAAAAAAAAAAAAGGAATGACATCCGGTTATAACTTAAATGAGAAATAATTTGCTCTATATCCCATTTGTATCATTTGTATCATTCATTCTCTCCTCGCTCTTGAATTAACATTTGAACAAATTCTGTAAATTTCCTAAAACAAATAGTTAAAATTATAAATTCATTCAATTCCCATTATGCTAAATGAACTTAAATTCTGTTTCCAATATCTTATTGTCAATATATACCCAGAATGCATTAATCACATTACAAAAATAACCAGGTTGCAGAGTCTACAGAAATCAATTGTATAGGCAGATAATTTCTGTGGTTGTAACAAAGCAAGATAAGACAAGCCTTTAATCATAGTGCAACAATACACAAAAGAGAAAACCATTAATGAATAACAAATATGCCCCATATAATGATGATGAAAATAGCAACACCTAATAATTTTGAGCTATCCCTGCATGACATGCTTCATCATAACCTTTTTATAAGTTCATGCTAGTCTTCAGAAACCTTAAGGAAAAAGTACATAAAACAGGTACTACAACACACAATACAGGGTTTCAACTGTGTATGTTATAAAACCTCTCTTCCAACTAAAACACTTGCACTGAAGAATCTGAGTTCTTACCCACTATATCTAGTATGTATAAGAGCACATTCTTTAATCCTCCACAGTCATTTATAATGTGTGGTTTACCACCCCCTGGAATTTCTCAAATTTTTTTCAGCTTATTTTTTACCATAATACTAAGTCATCATTTTCCCTTTTTTAAATGTATCAATACTTGTATTGATTATTCAAAAACACCAATAAGTAAAACTACTGTCACTTTAGCCAGCTTAAAAATAACAGCAGCAAGTTATATTGCTAGATTTTCTTTAACTCCATGATATACACATACTCAGTTTCCCTCAAAATATCTTAAAAAGACATAAATTATTTATTTTATTATAATTTTACATGCACACATATGGTTATTAAATTTTTCATTATGAAATGAGGCAAACATTAACATTTCTGTTGTCTACTGAAGTGAAAGATTTTGTAGAGAAAAAGTCCTTAGATTTAATAGAACTAGTAGTTTTTTACATGATAATCTAACCTAATTTTTTTTTAATTTATTTATTTATTCATACAGAACTGGGGTACAGGCCAGAGATGCGGAGGGTGAGAGGATTCACCAGAGACAGAGCGGGGAGCAGAACAGGCAG
>NW_004567113.1:2176182-2229618 GCF_000260355.1 Condylura cristata
AAAAAAAAAAAAAATCCTTTGCCTTTCTCAATAACTGCTTAAACTCTAGAAACGTTCAGGGCCTATGAATCTTGATAGTCACAAGTTCTGAAAATTCATGAATAGAAAATGATCTTAGGCAAGTATACAAAATTAATGAACTAACAGCTACTATATATTACATATTCCATTATAAGTGGACTTCTTTTAGATAATTCCAATCACACTCTGGGAAGAAATATATATAACTATAGTTAACTACAACCAGAAGGTACCCTAGGATGGGAAGAAAGTTATCACATAATCAGCAACTTAGATCAAAAGTTAGACTAGTGGCAAGGGATATCAGTTTTCTCCAACACCTGATCTCACTTTCTGCTAGTAACAGGCCACACAAATTTAAGCTGGGCAAATGGACTACCAAAAAATATATACCCTTTGCTAGCATTTTTTTTTTATTATTATGACTTGATGTGCGGGGGGGCCTTGACCAGCAAGGCCGGGGAGTCGGGGCCCCAGGTCCGGCGAACAAAAGAAACAGTCACACGCGTGTAGCAGAACAAAGAGAGAGAGAGCTTTATTTTGTTTTTGTCTAGTTTATATAAAATACAAGAGGTGGGGGATGCAGAAGTTGGGAAGGGAGAAAGCCAATGGACAATAGACATGCAGCAATGTTTTGGTAGCATTTGGTCTCGCGAGGGGCGAAAGTGGGCGAGAAAAGAAAGAGGAAAAGGAAAAGGTGGGGGCAGTGAGTTCTTCCCACATGCCTTTTACAACCCGGATGTTTTTCTCTATCCGGACTCCATTTCACCTTTTTACGGCTGCTGACAGAGGCCAGATGCCGGCCTCAGTTCCCAACATTGATGTGTCCAGTTATGGGTTATCCAACCGCCCTTATTCTCAGGATGTAGTAATGGAGCCCAAAGTTTCTGCTGGCCAAGATAAAATATAGTCACTCAGGGGGTCTCTCTCCAGGACAAAAGTCTTAGTATGAAGATGTTTGCTGAAAACAACAGGCCGGCATTATGGCCAGATTAGCAAAACAGCTAGATCACCTAGACATGAAGTTAAATGTAAACAGATACAAAAGATAGGATATTTTGTTCAGCAGTAACAATGACGACCCCCCCACAACAGTCCTTCTTCTCTCCCCCGTCCTAGTTTGTGTCAGACTATTTATTATACATCCCCAAAACATATCCCCACCAAGAGTATTCCTCATACTTGCCCATCTTCCCCAAATCTGATATGAAATAGACGTGAGAGGGCATGGACCAAGGCATGGCATCTCCAGAGATGTAACCTCTCCAGGTGTCTCTCTCTCTCTCTCTCTACAGAACTCCAGCTGTCTTTCCTCTGTTATGCACTGCTCTCAACTCTGCCGCCCATTAAGGCAGAAATAATAGCCAAGATTTTGGGTATGGGTGTGATATAAAGAACTAGAACAGATATCTTGAAAACAAGGTGGAAGCCATATGTTCGAGAGGTAGGGTAAACAGAAAGTTGGGTTATCAGGGGAAATTGAATCACCATTTAGTCATAATCTGATAATATTTGGGGGATGCACTTTTTATATATTGAGTAATTAACATAGCTTGTGATTTTCTGTTACAAGTATTATTTTTGTTACATAACATTGATTTACAATTCTATATAAAATTTAGTCTAATAGAGAAACATTTCTACAGAGCTGTGTGAAGACACCACACTCAATAGCAAAATACTCACAGTGTTCTACAATAGATCAATGGCATCCTATCACACCCTTGCTTTACTCCCTCACCCTCTCCTTCTATTAGCCTAAGTTCTGTAGTCATGTTTCTAAGTTTTTATTTAGTTTAGTTGTTTGTTTGTTTGTTTTTTTATTATATTTCATATAGGACTCTTCATACCTTTTTATGTTCCCATTATCATAATCTCCTTCACTTTCATCTACATTGTCACAAATGACAAGATTGTGTGTCCTTTCACAGATGAGTAATATTTCATTGTATGGCATTCTCCTTATCGTCTCATGTATGTTGAACACTTAGGATTTTCCATAACTTGACTATTACAAATAGCACAGCAATGAAAATAGTAGTCCATACATCCCTTCAAATTAGTGTCTTTGCATTCTTTGGATAGGTTGTTAGGAAAGAAAATTCTGGATTATGTAGTGTATCTATTTGCAATATTTATTTATTTATTCATACAAAACTGAGGTACAGGCCAGAGATGCGAAGGGTGAGAGGGTTCACCAGAGACAGAATAGGGAGCAGAACAGGCAGATCAACTAAGTACACTGCTGAGGGAAGCAGCGGGCAGGTTAGGAGAGGTCTGCCATGCCATGTGGTCACATCCCAGGCAGGCGGGGATCGAACTCATGTGGAAGTGGCTTAAGCTTCTTAGTGCTGTGCTTTAACCCGCTGCACCACCAGGGAGGGCCTATTTGTAATATTTTAAGAAACCTCCATTCTGTTTTCCTAAGTGGCTGGACCAGACTGTATTCCCACCAGCAACCTACAATTTTCTCCCATACTCTAAGCTGTATTTCTTGTTTCTTTTCCTTTCTTTTTTATTCTGTCAGGTGTGATGTGGTATATCATTGTGGTTTTTAAAACTATAAGATATTGTGAAAAGAAATAGAAGACTACACCAAAAAATGAAATATTTACATTGAAATAATTAGTATTGTTTAAAAGGCCATCTTACATCTTACACTGAATTATATAATTCAGTACAATTCCTATCAAGGTACTGGAAGTCATCAAAGAAATAGAAAAGCATTACTGAAAATTATGGGAACCGAAAAAGAGCCACAATAAATAGAGCTATCTTGACAGAAAAAGAAGAGGAATGAATATATCACACTCCAAGACTTCAAACTTACTAAAAGTCTATAATAATCAAAACACTGTCACATTGGAATAAAAGTAGACACAAAGACAAATGGAATAGAATTGAGAGTCTATAAATAAGCCAACACTTTTATGGTCACTTAAATCTATATCCTGGAGCCAATATTATACAATGAAGAAAGGAAAAACCTCTCCAATAAATGATAATTGAAAATTAAATAACCATGTGCAAAGAGAGAGAGAGAGAGAAAGAGACTAGACTAATATCACACACCATACACAAAAATTAACTTAATATGGATTTTAAAGACTCTGATGTAATACCAGAAACCATAACATATGTAGAAGTGAACAAATTCAAACTGCTTTCTGTAATATTTTCCTGGACACCATTCCAACAAGGGAAAGCAAAAAAAAAAAAAAAAAGAAATATTAATGAAGGAAAGCAGTTTGGCTTACTTGGCGATTCTGGGCCCCAAAGCTGATAAGGAAGCACCCACGGCCTTGTCTAGGGTCTGGGTGTCTCCATCACCGTATATGGCCTTAGAGTCAATACCCCCAGCTTATAGGTTCTTCCTGTAAATAATTTTTTGTTACTTCCCACCCGCCTAGCCGGGGCCTGGCCAATGGGCACAGGCCACAGTAACCCCCTTTGCTGCAGTAATTCCCTTTTTCATGTATATAAGCTCTATGCTGAAAATAAAGACTGGTACTTTCCTGGTGAACAGACTCACGGCGTCCGTCCTTTTCCTTTCAATTACTACTTCAAATTTAAATGTTTCTTCAGAGCAAGAGCATCTATCACTAGAGTAAAAAGACAACTCACCAAGTGAGATAAAATATCTGCCCATCATGTGTCCCATAAGAGGATAATACCAATGATACGCAAAACACTCATACAACTCAACAATGAAAAAACAAGCAAATCAACCAATCAGTGGATAAAAACACTATATTGACACTTTGCCAAAGTGTCGGAGACCCTTTGTTCCCTGATCACGGATTATAGGGGTGGGGGGTGCAGAACAGGCAAGGTCTCAAGGTGGGAATAGTCTCAGGGAGCAGAGATTCCTAAAAAAGGGAGGAAAGGAGAAAAAGGGGAAAAGGGAGCAAGGAGACACAAGAATCGGAGTTGAGTGCAAGTCTTCCTGTTCTGCTCTTAGCAGAAATTTATTTTGTACTAGGAGCAAGCAGTGGGATGACATTAGCACATGAACTGGGCTGAGAGATTACAATCATCTTTTTTTTTTTCCTAAGAAAAGTTTTGGGTCATATTGCCTTTTAGCTGAAATGTTACATTCATTATTCTTAAAATCAATCTATTAAAGTTAAGATAGGTACATAAATTCATAAAATTTAAGGCTAACATTGTTATATTTACTACAGTGTTGATTGGCTAAAATAAAGTCCCTTTAAACCTTAAATGTTACTTAGTGATCTTCATTCTCATTGAGACATCTTAGAAGGTAAAGTCAAGTCCAGGACTAGGTTGGAGGCTGGGTTGGAGATGTGAAGGGGGATAAGGTGAGGTTGCGGGCCAAGGAGAAGTTGTGAAAGAGGGTAAAGTAAGGTTGAAGACTATGCTGGAGGAGTTTTCTGGTAGATAAATCACTAAGGGAGATAGTTAAGATTCCTCATTTAAAGCCTAAGCAATAAAAGCTTAAGTAAGAGAGTAGAGTGATAAGATTTGGGTTCTGGTCCGGGCAGTAAAAGAACTTTAATTATTTTTTAGCATGTTCTAGTACTGCCTTGTCTTACAATATTGATTGTGTTATAATTGTTTTTTATTAATCAGCCAGTTGTAATATTATTTTTTTTGCTTTCTAGAGGAATTTCCTGTCTTGGGCAGTGCTTGCTTACCTGAGCCAGGCAGCACCTTATGATGCTAAGGTTATCTGGCTGTAAGCTGATGGTTGCTTAATATTTTGATATTACAAAAAAGGGAGGTCATAACATAAGTTAGCATAGAAATTCTTATTTTTCAGAGCACTTGTCAGTCGATAGAGATTGCATAGCTTGTGTCACCAAAGGAGTCCTACAGATGGCCAACGGGCACATGAACAAAATGTTCAATGTCACTTATCTTCTGGGAAATGTAAATTAAAATCACAATGATATTGAAGGAATGGAGGAAGTAACTAACGCAGGCCTGAGCAAAACTAGACTAGCCCAGGCAAGCACCCTTCGCTCCACCCCCCGGAATGCAGGATAGGTTGAAGAGGGACAATGTACATTTAAAATTGATTGATAATGGGAATGGTGTGGCCCAAGCTGATTGGATCTGAGGCACCAGGAAATGAGACATCTATTCCTGGAAACCTATCATTGGGTGGTTGAACTATGACCCAGGTTGTGATGTCTGTTAATCCTTGAATCCATTTGCTAAGCTGAATCTGCGAGGGCTCTGACGTATGTAACAGCCAACAAGGCCAATATATTCCCTGACTTTCCTTTGGTCGGGGTCTTGCTTGAATCCTGCGTGTCCGGCAGGGAATGGCTTGACTCTGGCTAGCCAGACCAATAAACTCTACTTTGCGAATTGCATTCTTGTGTGATGCTCTGTCTTTCGCAGTAATCGAGTTCTCGGACCCTAACAGATATACCACCTCACTTCCATAAGAATGCCCCATGCTATAATTAAGTCTAATTTTAACAGAATTAAAGGTGATATGTAAGTTATGTCACAGAAATAGTACTCTATATTTTTTCTAATTTTTTTTTCTCTTTTTCTAGTGTCAATGACTTTACTTTGTTTTACCAATGGAGTTTTTCAAGATAGTAAATTACTGTTTATGGTGAGGGGAAATATAGATTGTCTTACAATATTTGATAATGCTATTTCTAAAGTATATGTATGTGAGCATGTGTGTGCATTTGGTGTGTATATGTGTATACATACATATACATATATGTGCATGTGTATGTATATGTACATATGTGTGTACATATGTATATGTGTATGTGTATGTATATGTAACTGTTGAGAGCTTTAACTGAATGAATCCCAGAACTGGGTCACAAGGTAATAAACACAGGTGAGCATGCACACACACACACACACAAATATTTTATATGCTCAACTTAGTGAAGCAAAAGTTATGTATTCCAGTAATAAATAAACTAAGATTACTAGCACAGGAAATTAACTCAGTATCATCAATCTACCATAGAGATATAAAATGCTTTACTGGAAGGTATATTAATAAATAAATAACTCTAATTAGTCTTCTTTACAGAAGAAGGTGTTTAGAGTCACAAGGTAAAATCATCAGAAATACAGGAGATTCCTCATAAAGCAGCAACGCATGAAAACACCAATTATTACTTCTCTATAATATATAATATAACCAGTAATAACCACTTTATCATTTTGGATATTAAATGAGTATTTTTTCCTTTTATTCTTCATCAAATTATTAAGCTCCTACTGCCATTATTAGCAGGAATTCCAGCACTTTGTTCTAAATTGCTGTATAGTTCTATGATCATATTCAATTCAGACTCATTGAAAAAACAATGAAAACTCAAATGTCTCAGCTAACAGTTTCTACTCACTCTTCTCTATTTGATCCTAAGGTCAAATTTTCCATTTTTTGAAGTTTGAATTATACCACTTCACTTTTACCAAAGACTTACATTAGTATCTGTTTTCAGTAACTTAAAGAAATTCAAAAGAGCCTCCCTGGTGGCCCAGGGGTAAGTCCCAGTTCTAGGAAGCTATTTGCAGTCACAGCAGCACCAGTTCCATCCGCAACCAAGGAGGTGACCCACATGGTGTAGCAAACCTCTCCTATCTCACCTGCTGTACCCCCAGCAGTGTGTTTCAAACAATTCTCCTCTTCTGCTCCCACACTTTCTCTAGTGAATCTTCTCATCTCCCCCCCACACACACCTCTCGCCTTTACACCAGTTGGTCTATGTAAAAACAAATAAAATCTTAAAAAAATAAATTCAAAGAGGATTTACTCTTTTATGACAATAGGTAAAAACACAAAAATAGTGTTGTGTTGGTTTTTCAGAAATTGTTTTAGAGGTAGAAGAACCCTGAATATCAAGAGTGAAGATTTAAACACTTCACAGAGGAACTAAATTATATTTGCTTTTACTATCTTAAAGACCCTAGCCTTTATGTGTTAGTTGACATATTTTAGTAGATTTTCTTTGGAAAAGCTCAAGATTTTTCTATATAAAATAACAGTAATTGGTGGTGCAGCAGGTTAAAGCACAACACTAAGAAGCTAAAGCCACTACAGCATGAGTTTGATTCCCGCCTGCCCCAGAGGTAATTCACATGGCACGGAAGACCTCTCCTGACCCGCCTGCTGCTCCCCTAAGCAGTGTACTTCATCAATCTGCCTGTTCTGCTCTCAACTCTGTCTCTGGTGAATTCTCTCACCACCCTGCACCTCTGGCCTGTACCCCAGTTCTGTATGTATAAATAAATAAATCTTAAAAAAATAATAACAGTAATTGATTTTTTTAATTTATCCTACTGTGGCTTGTGGAAAGTTTCATGAGAAAATTTGTGTATCTTTTACATTAACACAAGTTATTCAGTGACATTATCTAAAATCATTTTAAATATTAATGACAAGTTATATGCAAAATGCAAAAATCATATTATACTTCCTAAAATGTAAGAAATTATTAATTTATTTTTATTCAGAGCTAACATATTTCCTTGACTACTCCTTTAGCAAGAAGATAAACAATAATTTAGATTTTCCTTTATGGCTGACATAAGGGTTCTTTGGAACACTCTGAGCCAGAGGCTCAGGGGCGGTGAGAGGCTTCACCAGAAACAGAGTGGGGAACAGAACAGGCAGATCGACGAAGTACACTGCTGAGGGGAGCAGCAGGTGGGTCAGTAGAGGTCTGCCACACCATGGGGGAACCCCCCGGGCAGGCGGGAATTGAACTCATGCAGAAGCGGCTTTAGATTCTCAGTGCTGTGCTTTAACATGCTGCGCCACCAGGGAGGGCCTGGGATTTATTTTAACTAACTTCCCTAAATAATATCATTGTAAGAGACTGCTTAAAAAAAAAAACAAAAAACTACTTATTCATGTAATTCTTTTAGTAGATGGCAGTTATTCTTTAATTCATTGTTTCTCTGCTCACTGTATTGATCTTTTGTCTGTTTCTGTGCAAATTGACTTATTTTGATATCTTATGTCATGAATCACTTTAGGAATTTAATTAAATTGATATATTAACTGTGCTGTAATTACAACTGAAGTATTGTAAATGTCAGGCCCTGCTCCCATCCCAGATCAGGATTGAAATCAAGATGCCTCAACTCAGATTCTTTTCTTCATCAAGACATGTATAAAAAATAAGTAACCCAAACATATCCATTTTGACCCAGGAATTTGAAATAAAATTTTACTTGTCATGTAGAAATCACAAATGCTTTTGTAAAATATTTACCTACTGCCTGTAATTATTTGTTTCAATTTTTTTTCTAATGTCCCATGTTCAATGGTCATCTGTGCAATGTGTGATAGTTAAGAAATTGCTTGTCAATATTAGTGTTACTCACTTTTTTAGACTCATTTACTGAACATTTTTATATAGCTTTCTTTATTTGTTTACACTGAGACTATTTTCAAAATTTCTGTGGTAATTTTGTTATACAGCCTACTACACATAATCAATATTTTTATTTAAAAATTAAATAGCTTAATTAGCAAGGTCATCCTCTGAGCACATATTTGCTTTAATTGTGCACTTGGAAGTGCTGGTTAACTTGGCAGTATTGGAAACTAATTGGGTCAGAACAGTCATGTAAACTGGTATCTGATAAAGAACACTACTTCAAACATTATTGATGCTTAGACAAAAGTAATAACATAATATCTTCCATTATATGCACAAGTTTAATTATTTGAATGTTTAATATTTTTGTTGATTCAAAACTTGTACCATTGCATGCAATCAGATGCAAAAGTGAAATCACATTAGGAAATATCATTGTAGTTTGAACAATTACCTATACCAAAAGTGATATTTGCTTCTCATTATGTCTAAAATTAACTAAGTTCTTCCAAAATATGCATGGTGTATACAGTAAATGTAGATGTTAATGAATACAGACTTAATTGATTCTTACATATTTTAAAATGGTTTAGTAATAAAATTCTAGTTGAGTGCCATATCATCAACTTTACCATAGTTTTCATAAGTTTGCTGATTTTTTCTTTAACACCCAAACTATGGTGACACAAATAAATAATGGAAATAAATTAAATACTGTTTTAATAAATAAATATTTAAAATAGATGTTTGTAGTTCAATGAGTCAGACTATCTTTTTTTACTGTAGAAGTACATTTTGAGAAATATTTCTAAATACTTTAGTAGTCTTTAATATTTTACATAGGTTAGAATAGTCTTAGATACACAGAAACTATGAAGTTTTCCCATAAATCTCATATCCAATTTCTCCTATTTTTAATATATCCCATTAGTATGGGACACAGTTAATGAATCAATATATTATTAGATACTGGTCATACTTATATACATATGGTCATAATTAATCACCCTTAAACATAATTATTAGTTCATATTCATTATTTATTCAGATTTTCTTGATTTTTACCGAATGTCAATTTCTGTTCCAGTATATCATTCCAGAATGCCTTATAACTTGTTGTCTTCCTCTTCAATCTTTCTTCAGGAGTTTCCTCAGTTATTTTTTGTTTCACATGACTTTAATATGTTTGAGAAATACTAATCTGGTATATGATATGGTGCTTCAATAGATACTTGATATATTTCCACTATTAGACTAGAGTTACTTTTGGGGGAAAAAAAAAAAAAACAGTACATAGGGAAAGTACCATTACCATCAGTGACATCACATAAGATATGATTTATTATTGTTGATATTGACAATCAGTATCACCTAACTTACATAATAGTTATCAGTTTTTCCACTATACAGTTACTGCTGCTCTATTTTTATATTCTTTAAAATTAAATCATTATTCATGGCCTGCTTGAAGGTAAATATTTGCAGAAAATATTTGGAATTTCCTGCATGGAATATTTATCTATTTTTTATTTCTTGTTTGTTTATTTACTTATTTATTCATATGGTTTGGATGAAAGATGAAAGTATAATTTAAATGATCAATGTAATACCACTGATAACTACAGAAATTGAGAGATTGTTCAAAATCTTTATGTCTAAAAGGCAATATGACTTTCAACATATAATGTCTATCATGTGGTTAATTATGCTGCCTGTGGTATTATTACAAAATAGCCACCATTTTCTTTAATTCTCTCCATCTTTGAACAATATGTATCTGTACCAAGAAAGAACTAAAAATTTCAGCTCCTTGGAACTCTATGAATCAAACTAGCTTTATCTCAGAGTAAGTTTTCTTTTTTTCTTTTTAACCTAAATTTCAATCTTTTCCCTTCTTTTACTAAAACTTTATGCTTTCTTTACTGATTCATTATACAGCTTTTCTTTTTAAATATTTTTTTACAATGAGGATAATAATAAAGTTTGCTATGTTAGGTTCTAAAGTAACTATTTCATTCAATGCTAAACTGACAAAATCAGAAATTAAACATTATCCACCATTGCCTTTTATAAAGATGTGGATACTAGGAAGAACTTCACTCTCCTTAATAATTTTAATAATTATGTCAGATACTTGGATTAAAATATTACACTTCTTCCACTCAATCTTAAATGTCATGAAAATTACGACTTGTAGTCACAGAAAAAAAATAAGGTAATTCCTTTGGTGATAAATATATTCCAATACTTCCCAATCAAAATGAATTAATATTTCACAAATAAAATATGAATATTCCTATAAAATGAAAAGATAATGTAATGTTGTGATTAGCTTATATCACATACATATTTGCTACCTCAAAGAAAAATGGAAATCATAAGTGAAATTTACTTGTGTGCCACTAGAGTCTTTGTTTTTAAACTTTCTATACATTAAACAATATTTTAAAAAATGAATTAAAGTAATTCAGAATCTTGATAAGAGGAATTGGTCCTTCATTAAGAATTACATGTGCTGGGGACCCCCTCGTAGTGCAGCGAGTTAAAGCACCACACTAGGAGGCTAGCTGCCTCAGCACAAATTTGATCCCCATCCTAGGAGGTGACTCATGTGGCGCGGCAGACCTCTCCTATCTGGCAGGGTGATCCCCTCAGCAGTGTACTTCGTAGATCTGCCTGTTCTGCTCCCTACTCTGTCTCTGGTGAATCCTCTCACCACTCCCTGCATCTCTGACCTGTACCCCAGCTCTGTGTGCTTAAATAAATAAATATTAAACAAAATATTGATGTGCAATGTTTTTTGTCAAATTTGTTTTATAAAACCATAGTTACCTTGTGATTGTTAATGTAGATTTCCACTTCTAAGAATTTAAAATTGATTTAAAATTGATATTGGGCCCTCCCTGGTGGCACAGCGGGTTAAAGCACAGCACTGAGAATCTAAAGCCACTTCCGCATGAGTTCGATTCCCATCTGCCCCGGAGGAGATCCACATGGCATGGCAGACCTCTACTGACCCGCCCGCTGCTCCCCTCAGCAGTGTACTTCGTCGATCTGCCTGTTCTGCTCCCCACTCTGTGTCTCACCGCCCCTGAGCCTCTGATCTGTACCCCAGTTCTGTATGCACAAATAAATAAAAAATTTTAAATAAATAAATAAAATTGATATTAGTTGAAAAATACAGTGAATTTTACTTGCATCCCAATCTTAAAAAAATTAATCATTAACAGGGTGAACAATCTACAGTGATTACAAAGCAAATAAAACAAAACAGAAAAAAATTAAAATAATAGAATTGGGAAAGATTCGACTTCAACAAAATATTTGTGAATCAAGTGTATTATATATTGCAAACTCAAAAATACCGTTTCCTAAATGAAATATTATTTAGATTAATATCCTATCCAGAAGCGTTTATCTCTGGCTCTACTTTATCTATTCAACAAAATTTTGTTTTATTATCTTTGAAGATCGCATTCACAACTACATCTCTTTTGCTTGTAGTGATATGGCCTTGGCTATCATTTTTTTCTTTATAAAAAATACCTTCTTAAGAACTTAAGTAAAGACAGTGTTGCAAAAGACATCTGAAGACATGTGAACGTACACCCCCAAATCATTTACAGTGCTGGGCCCTCCCTGGTGGCATAATGGATTAGGACACAGCACTGCAAGCTTCAGCCACTTCAATGCAAGTTTGATCCCCTGTCCAAAAGTGATCCACATGGCTGGCAGACCGCTCTGTCTTGCCCGCTGCTCCCCTCAGTAGTGTACTTCCTTGATCTCTTGATCTGCCTGTTCAGCTCCCTGCTCTGTCTCTGGTGAAACCTCTCACCACCTCTGCATCTCTGACTCGTACCCCAGTTCTGTAAGCATAAATAAATAAATCTTTAAAAAAAGAAAGACATCTGTTCTATTTAAAGAAAAAAAAAAACATATATAGTGCTACAAGCGTGAGGTAACAATGTTTCACAACACAGCATGTATTTCATAGGTATAGGATCACATCCTTGAGATTATTTTACCATAAAACATTCATAGCCACTGCGTCCATGGTGCTCTACCATGGTCCAAAAGGAGCCCTCCCCACTTTTCTCTCCATCTTTCTGGTAACCTTAATTCTGAAATGATTTCTAGGATTTGTTACTTGGTTTGGTTTAGTTTTTTTCAATGAAATGCTGAAAAAAAAATAATGGTGATGAAAATATTTAACATTTGAAGGAGTATCAAATAAATAAGGAAATATTTACCTACATCCATAGACTCATGTTTTATGTGATCACCAGTATACTATTGCATGTAGATACAAAATCAGGGTTTTTTATTATTATTATTATTTTATTAAATCTCTGGAAATTAAGCAAGTTACTTTCATCTTGCAACAGTGTGTTTTTTAAAAGGCAGTATGTGTTTAAATCATTTGGCAATAACAGCTGCTTGCATATGCTGGTCCTATCTCATATTTAAACAGGGACTTCCGGCATGCATGTGCTATTATTACAAAGTAAGCTGCAGGCATGCCCATAGGTTAATTTATATAAGGAGAACTGGGGCTCCTCTGGTGACACAAAGGGTTAAGTCAGCACTATGAAGATTTCTGCAGCACGAGTTTGATCCCTGGCCAAGGAGCTTACCCCAAATTGCACAGCAGACCTCTTCTGTCTTCCCCACTGCTTCCTTCAGCAATGCATTTCATTCAATCCACCTGTCTGCTCCTTTCACCTCACCCACTCTTGCACCTTTGGCCTACACCCCAGCTCTTATATGCAAAAACAAATAAAATAAATATTTAATAAATACATAAATAAATAAATAAATAAATAAAGAGCTGATTTGATTCAGGATATGATTAACCTTGCAGACTGCTCCCCTAATACTCATCATATATCTATAAATCTATCATTTATCTATATTTTTCTATCATTTATCATATGTTTCTATTATTTACCTATATGCTGATAGTTGTTTCATCTCACAACTTTTATATAAAATGTCCCCAGTTAGAGCTGAAAAGAGAACAATTTACTCAGCAAACAAAGACTTTAATTCTATAGGACAACATAGAGCCAGCAGGTTGACATCTGTTAATTATGCAAATAGAGGAGTAGAGAACAACTTGATTTCAATAAGAAACTCTTACGCTGATGGAATAAAGGGGAATGAGAAAAAGACTCTTTTCAGATAATTATTAAAGTTGGAAGGGCACTTCTTCCCAGGGTGCATCTCAGGGAGGACTAGTTTGTTTTGGCTTGCCTCCTCAAGTGGAAATTTAAGTGTGAATTAAAAAATAGCATGCTGAGTTTGAGGAGCAGCTTCCCTCCTTGCCAAAGAGCACCATTGGGTGCAAGACAACCTGTCATTGATTTTGAAGCTCCAATGCTCTTTTCATACCCCTATGGTGAATAGTAAGTAGTTTAATGCTGTTTACACTAGAAACTTTATGAATAATGTTAATAAATAAATCGTTTCCTTTAACTTGACAGAATGTTGCCACCTGCTCCTTAATAGTTTTTGAATAACCCTAATGTAAAATCCTTATTAAAGAATGGAAGACCAACATTATTCTCAAAAGAAATATTTACACATATAAATCATGTTATACATATGATAACTTTATTTATAAATTAGGAAACATGTGTACAATTCATTACATTTTAGAGATTTGAAACTTTGTATGCTAATAAAATCTTTATGACAAGTGCTATGTTTCATATTAGAATTTGACAAAATAGAATGTAATAGGATTATTACAACAGGATTATTTAGAGCAGACGAGTAGGCTGGATAATAAGGGTAGGCAAGCAATGCTTCTAGCAACTCAGGCCTACACTACATATGCAGTAAACTCAATTTATAGACCAGAAGACATTTAAATTTTCCACTGATGACCTGTATAAATGTAATAAAAGCAATACTTAGTGAGTTTCTGGAATCACTGAATTAAAAAATATCATGACTAAGCTTTTGGAATGACAGATTGAAAATCTAAGTGACATTTATGAAAACTAAGAGAAAAATTAAATATGTCTTTTTCTATAGATAGCTGATCTGCAAGAACAGATATGTGAGAAATACACCAGGCAGGAGATAAGATAGAATAAAATGTGAAGTCAGAGGAAAGGAGGGATAGTTTTTTTACTGTTAGGATCACCCAGTATGTGTAAAACTAAGGACTAGGCATTTTATTTTCAATCCTTACAACTGTTCTACAAGGGAAGTGTGATAAGTATTATACAGACAGACTCAGAAAGGAAGTTAGCCCACCAAGATCACAGAGCCTGAAAGGACATCAGTCAACCTTAGCTGAGTCAAACCTCAGTTATTTGTGAGAGTTACCAACTATTTTCCTTGGTAAGAACAATCAGTGAGTAAATAAGAAATCATTCAATGTTAAAACAATAAAACTGTGTTTCTGCTATCTTTAGACTTGTCACAGTTTTATTTATGTAATATTATTGGTTCTAAGCATAAAGAAACAAGGAATCTGCCAAGACTATGAGGAGTACTGACCAAAGGTATTTCCGTTTTTTAAAGGCAATGCAGCTTTATTTAGGATAAAATAATCATAATTTGAGGTAACCATTTATTTTATTTTAAATAGTTGTGCGAATCTTTTTTTTTTAAGAAAAAAAAACTACATTTATTTGGGGAAAATTAATTTAAAATTCAAGTACATAGTTTTTAATTTTAAATAATTGTCAACACTTATTTAGATTTTTTATCCAAAATTTTTAAAGATTTTTTTTTTTTCATACAGAACTGGGATATAGGCCAGAGATGCAGGGTCAGTGAGAGGATTCACCAGAGACAGAGTAAGTAACAGAACAGGCAGACCGTGGAAGTACACTGCTGAGGGAAGCAGCAGAAGAGACAGGAGAGGTGGGATCAACTCTCACTGAAGCGGCTGCAGCTAGCTTGCAGTACTGTGTCCTAATCAGTTGCACCACCAGGGAAGACCTCTTTTTCAATTTTTAAGTCACGTGTAGTACTTTTTTCTTCTGCTGTTAATTTTTGACCAGTGTATGAATTCTCCTCTCAGGTGTTATCACTGTAGTTCTCCCACTACCAAAACACCCAACTCATCACTGTATTCCCTTGTGCTCTTTTCCTGGCTATCAACCCACCCCCACCCCACCCCCTTTACTACATCTCTATCTCCCTGCAATCTTGGATGACTCATATCTAAGGTCAGATTTTAATATTTGCCTTTGTCTGACATACTGGTTGTTTTGTTTTGTTTTGTTTTCCATATTCCACATATGCCTGAAATTATTTGACATTTACCATTTTTCTTCTGATTTATTTCAGTTAGCTTCACCTCTTTCAGCTCCATCCATGTTTCTGGAAATGACATGAGTTCATCTTTCTTGAACTCTAAGAATATTCCATGTGTGCACATCTTCTTAATCTATCTCTTTGGGGACATATAGATTGTTTCCATATCATAACTATAATAAATAATATTGCACTAAACATAAGGATGAAGGTTTTCTTTAAAATCAGTCTTTTTTGTATTCTTTGAGTTTTGGGTTGATATCTAGGAGTAAAATAGCAGGATTGTATTCCATTCTAGAGCTTTGAGGAAACTCCACATAGCTATCTATAGTGGCTGGACCAGTATACATTCCCAACAACATTATTAGATTGTGCCCTTTTTCTCCACATATCACCAGCATTTGTTATTTCTGTTTGCTGTTCATAAGCCTGTTGGCCACTTGCATTTACTCTTTGGAGAATATCTACTTAGATCTTTTATCCATTTTTTTTTTTGATTGAGTTGTTTGCATTGGTTATTTGAGTTGTATAAATTCTTTGTACATCTTCAATGTCATTCTCTTAGATGGGTGGTGTGTAAATATTTTCTCCATTCAGTGTGGTGTACTTATTTTGGATATCATATCTTTTTTGTATGCAATCTTTTCAGCTTGTTTTTTTTTTTTCTCTTCTTTGTTTCCCTTGCTTGTGAAAACAAATTCTCAAAGGTAAGTGTTTCTGAGTTTTAAGTCATAAAGTGTTTTGCCTGTTTTCTTCTATATAATCTATGGTTTAAAGTTTCATATCCAAATATTTATACATTTGAGTTGATTTTTGTGCTGAGGTGAGATAGTAAACTAGTTTAATTTTTTTTTTTTTGGCGTATTGCAATCTAATTTTCTCAGCACAATTTAAAGACACTTTACTTAAACCAAGTGTAAAATCTTTGTTCCTTTTTGATAGATTATCTGAGAGTATAGTTGTGGTATTGTTTCTGGACTTTCAATTCTGTTCCATTGATCTGTGAGTTTTTTTTTTTTTTTCCTCTCTCTCTCTCTCTCAGTATCTTTCTGTTTTAGTTATTACAGTTTTATGAGAGAGTTTTATCCTGGAATTGTAATACTTCCAGAATAGATGTTCTTCCCCTTTTACACAATATAGCTTTGACTTGTTAGGGTGTTTTGTGAATTTGCATGCATTTCAGCAATTTTTGTTTTAATTTCTTTGAAGAACGCCATTGAGATACTTAATTGGAATTGTATTGAATACTAAATTACGTTGGGTAGATTGACCATTTTGATAATGTTGATTCTTCTGACCATGCACACAGAATATCAATTTCTTTGTGTTTTCTAATTCTTTTATCAATGTTTTATAATGTTCCTGATATAGATCACTCGCCTTTTTGTTAAGATTTATCACAAGGTATTTAAGTATTTTTGTATGATTGTTAATGGAATGGTTCCTTTAGTGTCTTCCTATTTAGGCTGATTCCTTGACTATAGAAGGCAAATGATTTTTGAGTATAGATTTTGTATCCTGTTACTTAACTGAATTTATATACTATTCTAATTAATTTTTCCATGGAAATTTTGTTGCATTCCCTCTATACATTAATATACCATCTGCAAATAATGATAATCTTTGGTCTTGTTTACCAATTTGGATTCCTTTTTTTTTAATTTATTTTTTAAAGATTTATTTATTTATTCATACAGAACTGGGGTACAGGCCAGAGATGCGGTGGGTGAGAGGATTCACCAGAGACAGAATGGGGAGCAGAACAGACCAAATACACTGCTGAGGGGAGCAAAGGGCGGGTCAGGAGAGGTCTGCCTCGCCATGTGGATCTCCTCCGGGGCAGGTGGGAATTGAACTCATGCTGAAGTGGCTTAAGCTTCCCAGTGCTATGCTTTAATCTGCTGCGCCACCAGGGAGGGCCCCAATTTGGATTACTTTTATATTTTTTGCCTAGTTGTTCTAGCTAGGACTTCTAGTATTATGTAGAATAGCAGTGGTGAGGAGTTTGTTTTCAACTACTCAATCTCAGTGGAAAATGCTTTGTGTTTCTCTATATCGAAAATGATGTTAGCTGTGGGTTTGTAATATGTCATATATGGTTTCCTTGTGCTTAGATATACTCTTTTATTTATTTATTTATTTATTTTTAACTGGAGCGCAGGCCAGAGGTGCAGGGATGGTGATAAAATTCACCAGAGACAGAGTGGGGAGCAGAACAGGAAGACTGGTAAAATACACTGCTGAGGGGAGCAGCGGGCAAGGCAGATGAGGTCTGCTACACCATGAGTCTGATCACCTCTGAGGCGGGGGTTTGAATTTGCAGTGAAGTGGCTGCAGCCAGCTTGCAGTGCTGTGCTCCAAACCATTATGTCACCAGGAAGGGCCCAGATATGCTCTTTTATCTCAAGTTTTGCAAATGCTTCCATTATAATTGGATGGTGAACTCTATCAAATGCTTCCTTAGTGGTAGTGATATAATCTTGTGATTTTTATATTTTTATTGATGTGGTGAATTACCCCAACTGACATTCAGTTTTGAACAAGCCTTGTGTCCCTGGAATAAATTTCACTAGTTTGTGGTATATAATAGTTTTGATGTATTGATGGACTTGTTTTGCTAAGATTTTATTAATAGTTTAAGTTTTAAATATTTATTTCTTATGCATACAAGAACTAGGGTAGCGACCAGAGGTGTTGGGTGGAGAGGATTCAACAGAGACAGAATTAGGAGAAGAACAAATGGATAGTCTTAAATACACTGTTAATGGGAGCAGCAGGAAAAAATGGAGAGGTCTGCTGCCCCACGTGGTCTGCCTCCATGGCCTGGGATCAAACTCAGTCTGCAGTGTCTGTCTATAGTTTCATAGTACTAAAACTTATCACCTCTGGGTGAAGTACCATCAGAAAGGCCTTATAATAAGAACTTTATCATCTGTGTTCATAAGGAATATAGGCCTTTTTGTTTGTTGTCTTTGTTTAGTTATGATTTTAGTGCCATTTGACCTCACAATGTATTTGGGAGGATTTCTTCTTTCTCAATTTTCTGTAAGAGTTTAAGCAGGATAGACATGTAAATTGCATTTCGGAAATCATTTGGTCCTGGGCTTTTTTTCTAATATTTTACTTATTTGTGCATGCAAGAGCTAGGGTATAGACCAGAGGTCCAGGACTAGGAGAGGACTCACCATAGACAGATTGGGGAGCAGAATAGGCAGATCTACTGATATACACTGTAGAGGAGAGCAGTGTATAAGACAAGAGAGGACAGCTGCACCATGTGGATCAGCTCCCTGGTCAGCAATTGAACTCATAGTGCAGTGTCTGCTGATAACTTCATAGTGCTGAGACTTAACCCCTTGTACCACCAGGGAGGCCCTTAGGGTTTTATTTATTTATTTATTTATTTATTTATTTTGCAAGAGTTTTTATTGCTCTTTCAGCTTCCATACTTATACGTGGTTTGTTCAAGTTTTCCTTATCCATCCACACATGATTGTGTAAAGCCAAGAACTTGTTTATTTCATCTATATTGTTGATATTATTTTCATATAAATGTTCACAGTAACCTATGATTACCCTTTGGCTCTCTGCTTTGTCTGTTGTAGCTTCCTTTCTTTCATTAATGATCTTATTTGAATATTCTTCACTTTTTTCTGTGAACCAAGGCAAGGTTTTGTTTATTTTATTTATTTATTAAAAAGAAGTTTCAGTTTTCTTTGTTCTTTGTACTTTATTTCTGGACTTCTATTTCATTTAGTTATCTGTTGTTTGTTTTAATGTATTTCTTGCTTTCCTTTTTGATTTCCTCATTAACCTAGTGGTCTTCCATTACTGTGTCATTCAGTGTCCACATATTGGAGGGTTTTCTTATCTTTTTATGTTCTTGAATCCTAGTTTTGTACATTTATGGTCAGAGATATTTGTTATGATTTTAATCTTCATGTACTTGTTAATATTTGCCCGTGACTCAGTATGTAGTCAATCTCTGCAACAATCAATGTATACTTGAGTTTTATTTTAACTCCATTGCCTTATAAATGTCTATTATGTTCATATGTTCTAAGTCTTTGTTTAGGGCAACTGTCCTGTTTATTGTTTCTCACTAATTTGTCCATTTGTGAGAAATGAGCACTGAGTTTCCTATCACATATGTATATTGTCCAAGGTCTGTTTTCAGAGATCATAGTAGTCGGTAATTAGCTAATGTAATTTGGTGCTCCCTCACTTTGTGAATATATACTGATGAGTGTTATGTCTTCCTTATGTATTTTCCCCTTGATGATTACATAGTGTCCATTCATATTTTATTGCTTTCTTTAGCTGGAAGCCTATTTAAAGTAATTGTGGCTTTCTCTACCTTCTATTGGGTGTCATTAGCTTGTAGAGATGTTTTCGAACTGTTTATTTCAGTCTATGTTTGTCTTTAGAACTTAGTTGCATTTCTTGGAGTGAGCAGAGTTGGATTCTGTTTCCTAGTGACACTCAGTGTCATTTTAGTGTTGAGTGCAGTCTATAGATGTTTAGATTATTATTGAAATGTGGGAGCTTGTTACTCTACTTTTGTTAATGTATCTATGGCTCTAGTCAATTCCTTATTAAGTTCTTTTTGTTCATTCTCTTTGGTTCAAATTTTGAAGTTCCTTTCAATATTTCTGAAAGGGACTTTTTAAAGCTTTCAAATTTACAAATATTTTATTTGCATTAGACTCTTCAAATTTCTCTCACACAGGAAGGTGATTATTCTTGGCAGGATTTTTTTTCTTGGCATATTATGAATATGTCATCCCATCATTCCATTTTCTTCTTGTCCATAGTGTTTCTTCAGAGAAGTCTGATGTAAGCCTAATTGGTGCTCATTATAGGTTATTACTTTCTTCCCTGTTTTCAACTTCATTATTTTATTTTTCATTGTACTGAAATTTTGAGAGCCATACTATGTGTCTTGCTGTAGATTTATTTTTATTTATATAGTTTGGCATCTCCCTATATTTCTATATTTCTATCTTCTATCCTTCAAGTTCAGTAACTTTTCTTCATTTATTTCCTTAATATTTATTCAGCTCCCTTCATTTTCTCTTTTCCTGGTATTCCTATGACTCTTTTATTTCCTTCCCTCATAGTGTCGATATTTCTCAGAGTATTTATTAATTCTTTTGTCTTGGTAGCTGTCTTTTTCTGTCTTGATTCTTTCCACAAATGCATCTCCAAGATTATTGATTAATTCTTTCATTTGGCCTCTTATACTTTCATGATTTTTCCTAGAAATTTTTACCATTATTAATCTTTTTTCTTTTCTATAGTTCCTTTGTTTTTTCATTTAAATATTCAATCTCAATGTTCTGTTCTCTGATTGTCTATTTCATAGCTTCCTTTTCCTTTCCTGAGTATCCTTAAATATCTCTGATCTGTTTTTCTAAGAAATTTTTGTTTGTTTTAATTGTTTGATTTATTTAGTTATGTACATTTGAATTACCTATATGATATGAAGAAAATCTCTTGATGCCAGTGTTTTCAACTTTTGGAGCTAAGTTTTCTTTCTGTGGTATATAGTTCTCTTAAGAATGCATTTGGCCACTTGCATTTTTCTTTCTCTCCATTGTTTGTTTTTGGGTTTGCTCTGCTGCAGATAGGACTGCTTTTGTGTAAGTCTCTTCCTCTCTGACTATTCTGGATGTTTACTATATTATAGGGGTAGTAGCTGGGGCCTTTTTTGGAGTAAATCTGGGTGTGCCACAAAAGATCTTGAAACATAAATTGAAATAACAGAAAATGACGCTTCATCTGAGAACAAAGTGGGATGGTAGCATAAGAACTCTTGGTGTTTGAGTGTGTGTCCACTTGAAAGGGTGGACCTTATATTACCCAAATACAAGCAATATTTCAGAGGCTTGTTACTTTTATTACCTTAAAATATAATCAACTCACTTAATCTAGTGAAAAATCACATGATTTTTGTCAGCCTTTTTCTATGGGAAAATATAAGATTTTACAAGCTAACAGTTTGGAGTTTAGGCATACCCCAAAGAAGTGTGGGCTGCTCACTCTGAATCATGGCTGTCCATATGTACAGTGATAGAGAAATTATCTGGGCACAGTTGGAAAGTTAATTGAAGTCTCTAATGGAAGCAAATTATATACTTTCTAAAGTGATAGGATCACACTCTAATAATGTGTAATAGAGTTTTAGTAAAATCTATTAAATAATACTAGCCAAAAATACCATTAAAATAATTGCTTCCTCCTACTTTTTTTCTATCTTTTGGCAAAGTGCTACTTCATGTGGCAATAGATTTTGAAAAAGAAGATAACAATCTATATAACAGGACAGAACTACAATGGTAGTGTTTTCCCACTTTCATAATTCTAACATATGTCTGCTAAAATAACATTGTGGTATAGAAAGCTTCTAATATGTTATTTGCATGTAATTTAACTCCTCCTCATTGTTCCAAAGGTCATGAGGCTTGAAAAGGCTCTTTTTCTATTGGTAAATTATTCAATTTGAGTATATAGGCTGTCAAAAAGAAAATATTGTATGAACTTTCTTTGTTGCTCTTCAGTGTTTCTTAATTTGATTGTGTTTTCTGTGTATAACTATTTTCAGCATTCCCCCACAAAAAAATCCATCTTTATTTTTCATATTCCAGTACACAAATTTTTCATCTTTGCTTTTTGCTGTAAGTAACAAGTAAATATGAATCAAGTCAATGGATATGAATTATAGTGCTGGGCCCTCCCTGATGGCGCAGAGGGTTAAAGCACTTCACTGAGAAGCTAAAGCCACTTCAGTATGAGTTCGATCCCCGCCTGCCCTGGGGAAACCCACATGGTGTGGCAAACCTCTCCTGACCCGCCCACTGCTTCCCTCAGGAGTGTACTTCATCGATCTTCCTGGTCTTCCCCCCACTTTGTCTCTGGTGAAGCCTCTCACCGTCCCTGAGCCTCTGGCCTCTACCCCAGTTCTTTATGAACAAATAAATAAATCTTAAAAAAAAGGAATTATAGTACTGATTAAATAAGAATTTGGGTTTGGTTTTGTGTTAAACAGCTAGTATTTGTTGTTTATACTAGTATTAAGAACATATCCTAAAACAAATCTGTATAAGAGAAAAGGAGCTAATTTTAAGGAAAATGCTATGGTCATCTATATTACAATCACATAATGCAATCTGTAGTCACCTCCCTAGTTCTACCAAAGTATTTTCTGCACAATATCTACAGGTTTTACTATTGTCAATAAATAAATAGACCCATGTTTTGAACAAAACGAGGGTACATGTTGGAATGTTCTATTATATCTACAGCCTTACTCTAAGCTTGCTGGTCTTTTGTTACTAATTAGTGTTGTCAAATGCTAGCTAAGGAGAATTACTTAAATCCAGAGTAAGAACTCCATGGGGGCCCTCCCTGGTGGCACAGCAGGTTAAAGCACAGCACTGAGAATCTAAAGCCACTTCGGCATGAGTTCGATTCCCTCCTGCCCCGGAGGTGAACACATGTGTAGCAGACCTCTCCTGACCTGCCCGCTGCTCCCCTCAGCAATGTACTTCGTAGATCTGCCTGTTTTGTTCCCCACTCTGTCACCAGAGACAGAGAACTACTATACTTGTAGTTCCCTTTTCTTTGTTATTTCTACCTCATTCTTTTGGCTCTGGCCTCTGATTTTTGTCTTTTCTCCTCTCACTGCCCCTGAGCCTCTGGCCTGTACCCAGTTCTGTATGCACAAATAAATAAATCTTAAAAAAAAAAAAAAACTCCATGAAAATATGAAGGATGATTGACTGAATTTGTGAAAATATGTTCTGCAGGTAACTCTCAGTTTCTTATGACTCCTTCAATTCTTACACTTCTATAAATATGATACATTTTCCTATTTTAAGATAAGGTAGTATCTTCTAACTATAGTTTTTATTTCTCAGTTAAAGTCTCTGTCTTCCTATAGACTATCAGCATCCTTTCATTATTATTATTAATATTGTTATTATTATGCTGAGTATTTCCTGGCATAGCTGTTACTTCATCTTTTCAATTAACTATATTGAGTATAAAGTTAATTATTCTCAATATAGGTTAACCTATTACAATAAAGAAATGGTAGTGCAGAGATTTAAATAATTTTGTCAAGGTGCCATTTTTATAGATGCAGGTTTAAAACCAGATTTAAATGATAGAAAAGCCAGAATCGTGTTTCTATGTCTAATTAAGGCAAGGTTGATTTAAGACCAACTATTAATGAGCAGGTAGAATTAGTTTCAAAAGGCGTGTCAATTCATGGGGTGCTGTTGATTCAATTCATCCAAAAGATGATTTTCTTGCTAATACAGTGGTCACCAATACCCAACCTATACTTGTAGTTCCTTTTTCTTTGTTATTTCTACCTCATTCCTTTGGCTCTGGCCTCTGATTTTTGTCTTTTCTCCTCCTCATCGACTTTCTACTAATTTGACTGTATTCCTGCTTATATCTTACATTTCAGTTTCGCCACTCATGTGCTGTTCTACCTGAGCCATTGGTTGTCTGAGTTCCATTTCACTACTTTAGTAGACAAGCCAAGAATATTTGGGAACTCTCAATGATTTGTTCACATGCTAGAAAGACATTTTTATGTACTGGTTTCCATTCTTCAATGTTTGACAATCATCAATCAACAGAACACTTCAATTTCGCCTCTGAACAAGCCTTAATCAGTGCGGTTGCAAAAATTAGAATCTGCTAAGTATGCATAATGGCCTAAAATTGACATTTTACTATAAAGTCATCAAAACCTAATATTGTAGTTTTTTCTTTTTTTCTTCTTTTTTTTTTGTAAATTAGCCTCAGATAGTGTGACTATGTGTATTGAAAAGCTACACTTTTATATTCCACACTTTTTTTGTTTGTTTCTATTAGAGATTCATCTCTTACACATTGCTATTTTATCAGAGGAATCCCAGACTGATAAATTCTTTGGTCTTTCTGATTCTGACTTTACTAACCTTCATCTGTTCTCCCGCTACCCTTAGAGTTGACTAATCAATGCATTTTTTTTCTATTTTGCTGATTGTCATCACATTTGATAGTATGATATCTAATACTTTTTAACAAGAAATAGTGAAATTTTAAAAGCAACCAGTTTGGTTTTCATTGTGATTTTGTACATTGAAAATTTGGGAAGAATTTGACTTGTGATTCTGTTTCTTGAGACATTGTCTGTGGTATTTGTTGGGTCTTGGTTGGAAGGAAGTCTCGACAGAGGTTCCCAGATGATAAAACTCACATCTGTGTCTTTTAAAGTTTCAGTAGAAGGCTAAGCTCAACTTTGGCAGGTGTCTGTCCATGCAATCATTAATAAAGGAAGATTTGAACTTTTCTTCCTAGATGAATCTCAACACCCAGAGAGAAGTTTGCACGAAATATTAGGTAAAAGCTGAGTATTAGCATTGCTAGAAGTGATGATTAGATAACAATGTAATTTTCAAAATATAAACTCTGTTGTACAACTTTATATATTCTGATATATTAATTGCAAAATCTTAAATAAATATTTGAATACAACTAAGTTTTCTTCTTTGTAAAGTGGAGATTAAAATATACTATGTAGAGGCCCTCCCTGGTGGCGCAGCGGGTTAAAGCACAGCACTGAGAATCTAAAGCCACTTCCTCATGAGTTCGATTCCCGCCTGCCCCGGAGGTGACCACATGGCGTGGCAGACCTCTCCTGACCCGCCTGCTGCTCCCCTCAGCAGTGTACTTCATCGATCTGCCTGTTCTGCTCCCCATTCTGTCTCTGGTGAATCCTCTCACCCTCTGCATTTCTGGCCTGTACCCCAGTTCTGTATGAATAAATAAATAAATCTTAAAAATATATATATTCTATGTAGATATTGCTAATATTAAGTGAAGTATTATACATACAACACTAATCATATTGTATTACACTAAAGCACAGACTAGCAAGAAAAGAACAGTAGTTATCATTAAACATCACTATCATTGTGTGAACCTAAATTACTGATTGAAATATTTCTGGGAACACACACACACACATAATCTCTTATGATGCATGTGTACATATATCATGCTTATATTTGTATGTGTGTGTGTATTATTCTGTATAAATAAAAAAATAAAGAACTTTTTTTAAATTACACTTATGGTTTGTAATGATGGAAAGCTGAAGTTGAAATCAGGAAAGAAAAAAAGACAATTGGAGAAAATTTCAAATAAAAGCAGTCATAAGCTTCCAGATGACTGCTTACAGTGGCATAACATAGGGACACATCATTATGATAAACTTACAGCATAACACAATGTTTCAGGCATTTTGAAACATTCTTATCATGCAGAATATTCCAAAGGTTCAGACGTTATCTCCCACGTGTGCGAAAACAAGCTTTTATTTGGGATATGTAGGGTTTAAGCAAACTTGCCTGCTGAAAATTGCCTTCCTTACCAAATACTAATAAAATATGCTATTAATAGGAGAAACTAAGACAGGGAAGATAGGAACTCCATACATTTTTCTCATTTTTTTCAGGAAACCTAAGATAATTATAAAAGTTTCTTTAAAATTCAAAACCGGGGCACTCTCTGGTGGCACAGCAGCTTGGAGCACTGCACTGTGATGCTAAGCCAAGCTGTGGCCACTTTAGTACAAGTTGGATCTATGGCCTGGAAATGACTCACTTGGTGTAACAGACCATTCATGTCTCATCCGCTGCTCCCCTCAGCAGTGTGCTTTGTTGATCTACCTGTTCAACTCCCTACTCTGTTTCTGGTGAATCCTCTTTCTGCCCCTGTACCTCTGGCCTGTACCTCATTTCTGTATGCATGAATATATAAAATATTTTTTTTAATTAAAATCAGAGCCCTACCTGGTAGCACAACGGGTTAAAGTATAGCACTATAAAGCTGCTGTAGCCACTGCAGCTCAAGTTCCATCATGGCCAGGAGGTGACTCACATGGCACAGCAGACCTCTTTTGTCTCACCCATTGCTCCCCTCAGCAGTGTATTTCTGTAAATCTGCCTGTTCTGTTCCCCACTCTGTATCTGCTAAATATTTTCACTCCCCATACCTCTGACCTGTAGCCTAGTTTTTGTATGCATAAAAAAAAATCTTTAAATATCAAAATCAAGGAGAACTCCCCCCTCAGGAGAACTCAGGAGCCTGGAAGATTGGCTGGCTGCAGGAAATGCATTGCCCTTCACAACAGCCCTGGAGGTGAAGGGAGACGGCTCAGTTTGGTGAGTGGGTGAGTGGAGGCTAAGCTGAGGAAAGACTGCAGATCCAATTCACAGCACCTGGGTGCTGGGCAAATCCGCTGACAGACCAGCTTGACCAGCCTGGGAATGGGCAAGATGGCAGCAGAGTAAAGACTTCCAAGAACACAAGATAAGGAAAAGATAATGAGAACGACAAGAGGGAATAAACAAGTACCATACAAAGGGCAACCGATCCAGATAATATCAGACTTCTCCAAAGAAACACTATAAGCAAGACAACAGTGGAGGGACATACTCAACAAACTCCAAACCATCAATGTCAACCAAGAATACTCTATCCTGTGAAGCTCTCCTTCCTCTATGAAGAAAGAATAAGGACATTTTCAGACAAACAGAAACTCCACAATTCCATTATGACTAAGCCCCCATTCCAAAAAATACTACAAGAAAACCTCAAACCAAATTCAACAGAAGAATGAACAAGAACAATTCAAAATAAGGAATAAAAATACAAAAGCCCAAAAGGGCAAACGTAGGTGCCAGTATATCAATATTATCTCTAAATGTAAATGGATTAAACTAATCAATAAAAGACACAGAGTTGCAGGATGGATTAAAAAACAGAACCCAACGTTGTGCTGTCTGCAGGAAACACATCTAACTGTAAAAGATAAAGAGAGATTGAAAATAAAAGGATGGAAAACAGTTCTACAAGTGAGTAGACCAAAAAAGAAGGCAGGAACTGCTATACTTACATTAGAAAAAATAAACTTCAAACTAAAAAATATTAAAAGAGACACAGAAGGCCACTACATTATGATTAAGGGGACAATACAAAAAGAAGACAAAACAAACATCAACATATATGCATCAAATGAAGGAGCACCAAAATATACCAAGACACTATAGTCATCTATGAAAACATATACCAGAGAAAATAAACATATAGTAGGAGACTTCAGCATGCCATTGCCTACAATGGACAGATCAACAAGACAAAAAATAAGCAAAGACACTAAAGCTCTGAACCAGGACCTGGACAACATGGGTCTAACAGACATCTATAGGATACTGCACCCCAAAAAATCTGAGTAAACATTTTTTCTCAGGCCCACATGGATCATTCTCTAGGATGACCACATACTGGGTCACAAGATAAATATCGAAAGATACACTAAGATCGAAATCATACCAACTAGATTCTCTGAACATGAAGAATCAAACTAGAAATAAACCATATGAGTAAGACAAGAAACCCACCTACCACATGGAGACTGAAACCCACACTACTGGAGAACCATTGTATCAATGAGAAAATCAAAGAAGAAATCAAAAAATACCTGGGGAAGAACGACAACAATGACACAAATCTCCGAAACTTATGGGACACATTAAAACAGTTCTAAGAGGAAAATATATGGCATTACAGGCTCACATAAAGAAACAAGAAATAGCTCAATGAAACAACCTAATGTCCCACCTTAAAGAACTGGAAAAAGAACAACAAAATAAACCAAAAGTCAGTAGAAGACAGGAAATAATAAAAGTCAAATTAGAAATAAATGAAATGGATGTAAGAAAAACAGTGCAAATAAATCAATGAAAGCAAAAGTCAGTTCTTTGAAAAATTAAACAAGATAAACAGGCCACTAGCCTGCCTTAAAAAGAAAAAGAGAGAGAGAGAGCACAAATAAACAGAATCATAAACGAAAGAGGAGAAATCAGAATAGATCCAGCAGAAATCAAAAGAAAAATCAGAGAATAGTATGAGCAACTTGCAAACAAGTTGGACAATTTACAGAAATGGACAAATTCCTACAACTGTACAACTACCCAAAGCTGGATAAAGAATAGAACAACCAAACAGATCAATTACAAGCAAGGAAATTAAAGAAGTAATCAAAACCCTCCCCCAAAATAAATGTTCAGGATCAGATGGATTTACAAATGAATTTTACAAAACGTTCAGAAAAGAACTAGTGCCTATTCTACGCGGACTCATTCAAAAAATTGAAAAAGAAGAAAAACTACCACAAACGTTCTATGAAGCCAGCATCACACTAATACCAAAACCAAACAAAGAAAACACAAAAAAAGAAAACTTCAGATCAATCAGTGAACACTGATGCAAAAATCCTCAACAAAATCTTAGCCAACAGAATCCAACACTACACTAAAGGAATAATACACCACGACCAAGTAGGCTTTATCCCAGGAGCACAAAGATGATTCAACATCAAAAAACCAATTAATGTAATCCATCACATCAACTGACAGAAAAATAAAAACCACATAATCATATCATTAGATACGGAGAAGGCATTTGACAAAGTTCAACACCCATTTATGTTTAAGGCCATCGAAATCCTCGTAATAGAAGGAACATGCCTCAGCATGATAAAAGCTATATATGACAAACCCACAGCCAATGTTATCCTCAATGGAGAAATTCTGAAAGCCTTTCCCTTGAGATCAGGTACAAGACAAGGATGCCCACTATCGCCAGTGCTCTTCAGCATAACATTGGAAGTTCTAGTCAGAGCAATAGGACAGGAAAAAGACATAAAAAGAATCCAAATAGGAAAAGAAGAAGTAAAACTGTCATAATTTGCAGATTATATGTTAATCTAAATGGAAAACCCTAAAAACTCCACAGAGAAACTTATCAAAACCATCAACCAGTTTAGCAAGGTAGCAAGATATAAAATCAACACTCAAAAATCAGAGGCCTTCCTATACACAAACAACCAATCAGAAGAAACAGAAGTTAAAAAAAATCCCCTTGTCAATTAAAACATAAAGAATCAAAACAAAAGAGGTAAAAGACCTATACAAAGGAAATTACAACACTCTTAAAAGAAATACAAGAAGACACCATGAAATGGAAAGTCATCCCTTGCTCATCGATCGGGATAATTAACATCATCAAAGTGGCCACCCTACCAAAAGCAATAAACAGATTCATCACCATCCCAATAAAAATCTCAATGATATTCTTCAAAGAAATAGAAAAAATATTGATGAGATTTATATGGAGCAACAAAGACCTCGAATAGCCAAATATCTCATGACTGGGAAGAAAGAGAATGGAGGCATTACACGCCCAAACTTCAAGCTATACTACAAAGCCATAATAATGCATGGTACTGGAATAAGAACAGACCTACAGACCTGTGGATTCTATAGAAAATCCAGTTATAAATCCACAGGCTTTTGGAGAGCTAATCTTTGACAAAGGAGCAAAGAAGATACAATGGAACAAAGAAAGTTTTTTCAGCAAATGGTGCTGGAAAACTGGGTGGCTACATGCAAAAAAATGAAACTAGATCACTACCACTCACCATACACACAAATCAACTTGAAGTGTATTAAAGACCTAGACATAAGAACAGAAACCATAAAATACCTGGAAGCAAAGATGGGCCAAACACTACACGACATACACTTCAGAGACATCTTTAAAGATAGAACACCCAATTCAATGATAGTGAAGGCAAAGATACATAGATGGGACTACATCAAGTTAAAAAGCTTCTGTACCGCAAACAGACATCCCATTGATTGGGAAAAAATTTTTCTCATACAAAACTAGCAATAAAAGATTGATCACAAAGTCAATCAGTTCTTACAGAGAACTGATTAAACTCAACAAAAATAAAGTAAGCAGCCCCATCCAAAATGGGCAGAAGAGCTAAAAAGGCACTTCTCCAAAGAAGAAATGCAGATGGCCAAGAAGCATATGAAAAAATGCTCAACATCACTTGTTAGAAGGGAGATGCAAATTAAAACCATAATGAGATACCACCTCACCCCAATGAGAATGACACATCTTCAAACAACTAGCAGCAGCAAATGGGGAGAAAAAGGAACTCTCCTGCAATGCTGGTGGGGATGCAAATTAGTACAATCACTGTTGAAACACTGAGCTTCCTTACGACCCAGCAATCCCACTCCTAGGTATCTACCCAAAAGACACAAAAACAATTGGAAAGTCATGGAAATAGCTCAAATGCCCAAAAATGGATGCCTGGATTAAAAAGATGTGGTACATATACACAATGGAATATTACTCAGCAACCAAAAAAAAAAAAAAAAACCACAGGTCTTTTGCAGCAACTTGGATGGATCTGGATCTGGAAAAGATCATCCTTAGTGAAATAAGACAGAAAGAAACGGAAAAATACCAGATGGTTTCTTTCATAGTGAAATACAATGGAACAAGCAAGAAAATAATGATAATGATAAACAGATATATACCAGAGACATTTTGTGATGTATAGCTCTGGAATGGGAAATGGGATCAAAAACGGTGGGGAGAGGGAGATACACTAGACTATGGTGATGGCACATGGGGATTTGGCGATGGGAAACTCAAGGGGATTGCAACTGAGATGGAAAAATGCACAAAAATATGTAAAAATAAACTATTAAAAAACAAATAAATCTTTTTAAAAAATCAAAATTAAATTTGAACAGTAGGCTATATTATTTATAATATATATACATACATAATATATTACATATACAATGCATCCATGCCAGTATATATTCAGACTACAAATTTTTTTTTAAAGATTTATTTATTTTTACAGAACTGGGGTACAGGCCAGAGATGCGGAGGGTGAGAGAATTCACCAGAGACAGAGTGGGGAGCAGAACAGGCAGACCAAGGAAGTACACTGCTGAGGGGAGCAGCGGGCGGGTCAGTAGAGGTCTGCCGCACCACGTGGTCACCTCCGGGGCAGGCGGGAATCGAATTCATGTGGAAGTGGCTCAAGCTTCTCAGTGCAATGCTTTAACCCGCTGCACCACCAGGGAGGGCCCAGACTACAATTATTTTAACACATCTTCTAGTTATTTTATCTAATGAGCTGTATCATAAGAGGTTATATTGCATTGTTTTGGCTTGATGTTTAAATTGTCTATTGTCTTAATTTTTTTAAAGGTCTATTTATTTATGCATACAGAACTGGGGGTACAGGCCAGAGGTGCAAGGGTGGTAAAAGGATTCACCTGAGACAAATTGGGGAGCAGAACATTTTGACTAAGGAAGCACACTGCTGAGGGGAGCAGTGGGCAAGACAGGAGAGGTCTGCTGCGCCATGTGTTTTACCTCCTGGGGCAGGGATCAAAGTCATGCTGAAGTGGATTTAGTTTCTTTCTTTAGTACTTTGCTTTAGCCCACTGCACCACCAGAGGGGCACTCTCTCCGTATTTTTAAGGAACGGACTGGCCTTTTTTCTTAACAAACCTCTTTTGACACTTGATAACCAAAAAGTGGGAAAATTCAAATGCCCACTGACTGATGAAAACATAGAATGTGATCTCATTCAACAATTAAACACAATACAGTACTGTCATCTACTACAACAAAACTTCAAAACATTATATTCAGTGAAAGCAGTCATATACTAAAGAGAACCCATTGTATAATTTCTGGGAAGTGTCCCTAATAGGCAAGTCAAGAAACAGAAATTAACAGTTTGAGAATAAAAATATGGAAAAAAGGGTAGTGACCAGAAATAGAGATAGATTTTTCTCTTTAACATGTTAAAATGTTCTGGAATTAGCAACAGGCAATGGTTGCAAAACTGAATAAACTAAAAACATATGAATATTCAATTAAAAGGAACAATTTTATATCTTTTATAATTAATATTTTTAGAATTAGTTCTCGCAAATAAATCATTAGTTTAAATTTTACTCTAGGTGCTCTTTGTTTTTGTACAGCAGTTAGGGAAATACATCTTTTTTTAATGATAATTATAATTCTAGCATGTCTAAATATTCCTTGTATATATCTTTATTAAGCTTTTTCTTTTCTGCAACTACCCATGTTGTTTACCCTTGTAGAATAACTAATTATAAGCAGGAAATGGATAAATGGAATCCAAATACTGGTTTCCTATACATTACAGATTGAAAGTTTTTTTTTCCAAAAAATCGATTTTTTTTCCAAAATTATAGTTATTTACATATACAGAACTGGGGTACAGGCCGGAGGTGGTGACAGGAATTAGCAGAGACAGAGTGGGGAGCAGAACAGGCAGATTGAAAGAGTACACTGCTGAGTGGAGCATCAGGTGAGACAAGAGGTGTTTACTGTTTCGTGTGGGTCACCTCCAGATTCAGGGATCGAACCAACACTGAAGCAGCTGCTGCTAACTTTCAGTGCTGCACTTTAACCCTTTTTGCCACCAGGGAGGGCCAGGCTATTCTTAATTTATTGTCTGACCTAATTGAAAACAGGAGGGTGGGTTGCTTTTGGTTTTCTAGCATTACAGAATTATGGTGTTATTTTAGTTCCCAAATATATACACAGATGACTAGATTTTTTTTTTAATATGAAAACACTAAAAACTTACTGACTTAATAGAATTTAATAATATATGTTTTGACAATTGTGTTTATTCCTCTAAAACAAGACTAATAATAAGGTATTTTTAGACTGAAATGAAGTATACTTCATTTAGACGTACTAGAATTATAATTATCATTAAAAAAGATGTATTTCCCTAACTGCTGTTTCGTGATACTTTCATTTTTATAAGGCATTCCTGTCTTGATTTTTAATTATATTCAGAGTGTTCTTAATATAGGCCCCTCTCTGATGGTGCAATGGATTAAAGCACATTTCAAAGCAAGCCTGTCTGCCTCAGCACGAGTTCCATTCCTGGCCACAGAATTGACGCACATAGCTCAACACTTTTCTCCTCTCTTGCCTGCTGCTCCCCTCAGCAGTGTACTTTGTCAATCTGCCTGTTCTGCTCCCCACTCTGTCCTCTCGATGCCTCTGCACCTGTGGCTTGTACCCCAGTTCTATATGCATAAATGAATAAATCTTTAAAACAATTCTTAATATAAATGGCTATTTAAAATGAGTTGTATATGTTATATGCAAATATAACTTAAATTGAGCAGCTTTCCTTCCATTTTCAAGTTTATGGAAATATAAACTTCAAAATAAAGATATGAGGAAAAATTGTCACTGTGATTTTTTTTAATGTTTCAGGAAACACATTTTGTTTTTAATGGGAGATATCCAGTTAAGGCACTTCTGAACCGAACCTGAATATGCATAGCCAAAGTATGTTAGCTATTAATATCACTGATTTATAAGCAAACAAATGCTTTTCTCTGCTTTCTAAGTTTAGAAAGTTGAGGTTATATTACTTGCATCAAACTGTTTAGAGAAAGGTATGGAAATGAAGCCTGCCCATATGTATGTATAATATATATATATATTTTTTTTTTCCAAAGGCTTCTAAACTTTGGATTTTGCTAGAATTCTTGTAGAAGATGATGCTGTAAAAAAAAAGGTTTAAGTCTTTTAAAAAGTGGGATATACTTTACATGATATTAGATTTGGGTTACAATATAGTGACTTAATATCTGTATATAATCATCACACATAGTTTGCAAATGTTTGTGGTATTTTAAAACTATTTAACATTTGTTTTTGCCATTTCCTACAAATGATTATGCCATAGGTAAATTCTGATTTCTTACTTCAGCAAATCTATCTTAATAATTGATGCATGCATCACTTTCAATTGGATTTTATGTGTCATTAGTTAAATATAACCAACTACGGATGTTTTTACAAAGTCATGACTAATTGACATGATGGACAGTAGCTAAAATTAAATCTGTGTAATCCACATTAGAATGTTCCTTTGAAAAAACTATCTGTGAATGTTAAGCTAAGGCAGAGTTACTGTCAACTTTTTATTAATGTCACCTATTCTGTTGAACTCCTTTTAACGTCATGATGGCTGTTCCATAACTTCTGAATTGGAAAATTTTCAACATATTTTGTTAAAGTAAGTAATAAAAAAAAATAATATGGAAGACAAAATCAGTACAAACAAGAGTAACTTGAAAGTTAAAGCAAAATGCAGGGCTCTCCTGGGTGGTGAAACATGTTAAAGTGCAGCACAATGAAGCTGTCCGCAGCCACTGCAGCACCAGGTTCAATCCCCAGACAGAGAGAGACCTGTATACATGGGACAGCAGACCACTCCTGACCCACCCACTGCTCCCCTCAGCTGTGTGTTTCAATCAATCTACCTGTTTTTCTCCCTACTCTCTGGTGAATCCTCTTACCCCTCACACCTCTAACCTGTACAGAAATTGAAAATAATGTATAAGATATTGATTTCAGTAAATAAACAAAAAGCCAGACAGATGAATGTTCCATCCATGTCTTGGTATACTGCATAAACAATTTAAACCCAAACCAGGCAGGGCACTCAAAATCTATGAAATTTATGAATAACTTACCAAAACAGTCAATGAGGCTTCCCAAATAAAACAACCAAGTAAAATAATCAAATAATGATCTAAATTTGCTTCTTTATAAAAATGTCTTCCCCTAGCTTTGTCAATGGCTCCTAATCTTGGGATCACTGTTGCCTGATTTGCAATCCAAGTACATCCAAACTTCACAAATTGAAATGGTCTATTTACCTCTCAACAACACATTAAACTATTAAGTGTGATGTATTGTTTAATGCACCAATGTACACCTCCCTGTTGAGAGTACATCATATATCCTGCCGTCATTTCTTATAATATCTTAATATATTTTAATAAATTTACAAGATTTAATGTTTTATGGATTTTATTCCTCCAAGTTGGTGACCATTTCTTAAAGTTAACCATAAGTAGGACTTTGTAGGAACATCCTTGGACTAAAATTAAGTTTACATACAGTTTTCCTTTAACTTAGAGATTTAAATTTAATCCATTGATTTGTGCCACGAACTTCAAAAGGAGGATTACTACTGTAAATGTGATGGCCTAGTTCATCCAAATGTGGTTCGGGATCAGTTATGGCAAACTGGGCTGCATCATCAACTTCTTTCCTCACATCAAAATCAATTTCTTTCAGTTCTTCAATACTGGCAAGATTGTTGCTTACCATTCTGTTTTTGAGAATCATAATAGGATCACTCTTATTTCTTACATTCTGAATTTCTTCTCGTGTTCGGTAACTGACTCCAGGATCACTCATACTGTGCCCATGATAACGGTATGTTTGCAGCTCCATAAGGATGGGTCCCTTTCCAGATCTGCAAAAATCAGCTGCAAACTTAGTTGCTTCCCGAACACAGAGAACATCCATTCCATCCACTCTTAATCCAGGGATAAAATTTCCTCTCTTGTAGTATTCAGGGGTGGCTGCGGCTCTTTCAACAGATGTTCCCATTCCATAGAAGTTATTCTCACAGACGAAAACACAAGGTAATTTCCACAAAGCTGCCATATTGTAAGCTTCAGATAGCTGCCCCTGATTAGCAGCACCATCCCCATACAGAGTCAAACAGACCTCATCGGTTCCTTTATATTTACAGGCCAAAGCAATACCAGTTCCCAGGGGCCCTTGAGAGCCAACAATGCCATTACCTCCATAGAAATTCTTGGTATACATATGCATTGACCCACCTTTACCTTTAGCACAACCTCCTCGTCTTCCTGTCAATTCTGCAAGAATTCCTCGGACAGAAATTCCACGAGTATAGCAAAAACCATGAGCCCTATAGGAGGTGATGACATGATCAGTTGGATTTATCCCAGCCTCAAGGCCTACACAGCAAGCTTCCTGACCATCACACAAGTGACAGAAACCACGAATAAATTTTTGTTTGTATAGCTGATCTGCCTTCAATTCCATTCTACGAATAACCTGCATCATCCTGTAGTATTTGAGCCCATCCTCCCTGGTTAACACTGCTGTGCCAGGGGGACCCTTTTCCAACCGGTGAAGATCACATTTCTTAATTTCAAATTTAGCGTCATTGCTGAAGTTACAGGAAGCCACTAGTACTCTGCGGGCCGGCTTCTGGGAGACACTTGACAACACACGGGAGACAGCAGCAGCCAGCATCTTCCTCATGGAGCGCACAGCTCTCCAAGGTCTCACGGTCAAAATCTGGACGGACCTACGCTGTGATGAAGTCTCCTGGCGTATTGGTCACGACATCGTCAGCGTCAGCACAGAACGCTCATGACGCCACAATGACCAAAGAGCCACGCCCTCCCACCCCGCCATCTGCCGCAGGCTTGGGTAGATTAATTTGTATTTATTTCTTACTGTAAAATTGAAAATATGAGTAGTTTTTAAAAATACATATATTTTAAATGGAAAAAATTAGTCATCCATTTTGAGCCAGAATTGTCGCTGAAACAATAACCAGAGTCCCTTCTTCGGCTATCCACTATCTCAAACCTCTTTATGGGAGAGCAGAATAAAGGAAATGATTAGCACATGAAAGTTCTGATAGGCTAAGCCAAACATATTCTTACTAATATTTCTTCAGTCTTTTTCTTAAATTTTAAAATTTGTATCAATTTTTTATCCATCTCCATAATATATCATTTATAACACATCATAGTAATGTACAGATAAATTATAGGTAGTTTAAGAGAAACACTTTTTTAAAAATATTTGTTTAAGGATTTATTTATTTATGCATACAGAACTGGGGTACAGGCCAGAGGTGCAGGGGTGGTGAGAGGCTTCACCAGAGACAGAGTGGGGAGCAGAACAGGCAGATCAAACAAGCACACTGCTGAAGGGAGCAGCGCGGGTCCGGAGAGGTCTTCAACGCTATATAGTGACCTCCCCCGGCGGGGATGGAACTCATGTTGAAGTGGCTTTAGCTTCTTAGTGCTGTGCTTTAACCTACTGCGCCACCAGGGAAGGTCACTAAACACTTTTAAAACAAGAAATGAAAACTAGATTTCCAGACGAATATGTCATGAATTTGTAGCCTCTGGGGAGAGATGGTAGGGACAGTGATAGTGTGCAAAGATCAGCCTGAGAATGACATTGTAAACTCAATAAGTTTTGACTGATGTGGGAAACTGGAGGCAAGACTGATATGCAAAAAGAGGTAAGGGCTTTAATACAGCACCTTTCCTTCGAATACTGAGTCTTGGCGAATTGTATCGTTATATTCTGACGAATGTATTTGTCTTTTCCTAAATCTTCCATAAGTTTCCATAGAAAATTTCAAGATTTTTTTTTTTTTTGTAATCAATCCAACATGAGACTACCTTAGTCCCAGACATTGAGAAGCATGTCCTCGTAATGCCTTTTTACTGTCAGATTTACCATTAGAAATAATACCATTAAACGCTTAACTTTTTAAAACAATATACAGTTGGAACTGCAAGAAATCAATAGTTCACTTCAGCCACTGCTAACTGTTCAATCACAGGATTCCTTTTTGCCTAAAGTTACAAAGACCGTGTTTTATTTTCCTCTTTTGTACTTTTAAAAGGAAGGTGATTTGGTAACCCCAGTAACTCTAACCAGGAATTCTATTTTATTTAGACCATTAAGCAGTTCACATGTTTATATACACTGCCTGTAGAAATGCACATACACATAAATTATAAAATCCCTGTTTGTAAATAAATTCTTCCCCAAACTTCCCTACCACCTCTTCAAAGAAATGTATTTTCCATATCTAATTTAAAAAGTTTTTCAAACACTTCTTTGCCTATTCAGGAAAGGAGAGAACATGTTAAAAAGTTGTGATAGCTTCTAAAATATGATACTCCTTCCACTGTCTCAACTTAGTCATCATAATAGGCCTCATCTTTTTCACTCAATTTAAAATTCTGCTATTGGAATTTATGATTTTTGTTGTTGTTTGTTCTCACTGTGAGAGTTCACCTGTATATGCTGTTCTTTTTCATTTTGTAAGTACTGGAGGTCTCAGGGGAGCATTATCTCCATGAGAATGAGAAAAATGACACTGCAGGATGGAACAGTAGTGTTAAAAGGTCCCTGAGTGACAGCTGAGCCTTTTTTTAGAGGTGTCGGCCAGGCTAGTGCTGCCAGGAACACAAGAGCTATCCAGTAAAGTGTGCCAATTTACTCTCGTCACAAGTAGCCCAGACTCCAAAGATAGAGCTCCCTTTAAAGGTCCAATGTTCTAAGGCTAAACCTTATGCACACTAGAGGAGAACAAGTGCAGATCTAATGGGGAAATACCTGTGCTACACAGGTCACCAAGTGATTATCGAGTCTTGCAATGAAAATAAATAATAAAATTGAGTTTGCCTGGGATCTCTTAAAAATACCTACCCTATACATTCTAGATTCAACTTATAGATAGCTTATATTTTCAGAATATGATGGTACATTTTTCTATTAAATTGACTAATCTCAATGACACTTTTTAAACTTTTATCATCATATTTTATTTGTTACATTTTTAAAATAAAAATGAAGCTTCCTGACATCAATGTAAAAATTTAAAGCCCCCTAAAGTTATTTCAAGCTGTTGAGCCTCTCATCTTACTTGCACCCAGTTTGAGAGAATTCAAGTTGAACATGGGTGATTGCACTAGAGCTCATGTATTTTACTTAAAATGATATATTTCACCTTATCATTTTTCAACACTGTGTTTATTACTAAGCAGAATTAAGAGTCATCTACATGTTCACTATAGAAATAATGTTTGAGATTAAGATTATCCCTAAATTTTAGGTTCTTAATTAATACCAAATCTCACTTTTAATTTTAATGTAATTGGAAAAACAGATGAACACTTTTATAAGGCCAGTGGTAGACTTTACATTTAATTAATGAAACTCTATTAAAAGAGGAACCAGTGATTATAGTAGCTGTCGTTCATGACAGTATAACATAATTTCACATTTTATGTTTAATGGTTGATCAAGGACATTTCTGAACTTAGCTTAAAAGTGTCACCTCATTACATCAATAGCATATAAAGTATTTTTTCAATAAGAGACAAGAAAATGTAGGTGAAAAGAATAGCATGATAAAAGGATAGTTAAATATCTGCAGTAATAATTGCATTGTTTAACCAAATGTTAAGTGAAGAAAGTTGTTAAAGAATGAATATGATCCAGATACAGATCAGATTTCATTCTATTAATGGCGATGTATTTTGCACATTTTTAAGATCTGACAATTATGAGTGATGAGCAAGAACTTGTTAACAAATATTAAGGGATATATATATTCAGAGGAAAATTTTCCCCATTTTGTCTATTACTTTATCTTCTTAGAAAAAAAAGGAAACGTCAGTACTATGTATTCTACCAAATAACGCAATAAAGCCAGGTTCAACTGTAATACTTAGGAAGCGTGGTTATGGTCAAACAGCTCAGAAACTTGAACATTGTTTCCCCTTTACTTTACCCTCATTTTAATACCGAAATATCATTAAATAAAAATTATGGACAAATTATCAGGAAGAAAAGACTTTCCTGAAATGAGGTAAAGTAAAGGAGGTCCTCATCTCACCCAGGTAATGATTGTGGAAAAAAGAAGACCGTGAATTGAGTTGTAGAAGCAGTTGATGGGGCCAGCATCTTCTCTTGCAGGATAACCATGCCCCTCTGGGTCATCTTGCTCTTTGTGCGCAGATCCCATCTGGAGAATTTAGGACCAAAGTCTAGCAGATAGTATAACAACAACAACAGCAAACAACATGACAACAACAACAAACTATAAAAGAAAGCTTTCCAAATATTTCAATAAGCTCCCCATCACTAAAGCTGTCACTGTATGTGGCTTATATGAGAAATAAAAATCCATGTATAAATTTGTATCAAGATTTATGATGGTTTAGTGTCTCAAACAGGTACAACTAGTATAGAAGTCAAGAGTTGTGAATAGATTTCTGTTCAGGACTCTGGATTATTTTTCAAAATCATAATCCCTTTTCAAAAAAAAAAAAACACATCAATTTAATGTATTTTTTTTTCTAACAACTCAAGGAAAATTCAAGAAATCTCTGTTCAGAATTGTTTCTATCCATATTTCCTCCTAAAATTACTTTTACAGTTTTGGGGAAAGTGTTGTGTTTAAGACAGCTTATTTTCTCATACTTAAAATGTGTCTCTGATTTATATTCTGTAAACATATATGCATGTCTAGTAACCATGACTTAAGTACTAGCACAACATGTATTAAGTAGAATGGTAAAAATAAAGTCTACACAGTAAGTAGAGAAATAAGTATTCTCTTTGATATTTAAACAGCCCTATGGAATATATTTTTTCTCTAAAGTGCAATGATTTCTGATATTTTTAAATGAATATGCCCAACAACCCTTTCTATTAACAACTTTGGGTGAACTCATATTTTAATACCACTATGCTATGACATAATTAGAACATTCATTTCCTTTCATTGTCCTGCTATGAAGAATACCTGAGCCTCTCAACCAGGTTTCAAGAGTGACACATGAACACTTGCAAAATTCCAGAGCACTGCTGTCCCCTAGAAGAAAATTTGAGAAGTACATTTGACTGTTGGGGTCAAATCTTGGGAAAGCTTAGCTCTAAGGAAGAAGCAAATCTTGCACCCCGTCTTAAAACATTTTTAAGGCCACTTCAAGTTTTCTTTGCCCTTATTTGTATCTAATTCTGGGTGATATGTTGTTGATCATATCTTAAACTTTGAATCTAACAGATTTCATGACTCTCTGGAGATTCTTATACTATGTACAGACATGCATGCAAAAATTTTTGGACAAAATAATTATTTTTATAATGAAGAGGAAATTTTAAGCTATTATTTGAACTGATTTGAGATTTAAGACACTGTGTTAGCCTTGTGTCTCTTCTCTAGAAATGCAAAATTAGCAATGTTTGCTCATTTGCTCTTCACAGAAGAGAAGGTACTTTATATCATCCCCAACTTGTACATGAATAAACTGAGGTTGAGAGAGTTTACATAAAAGACAAAAATTACAAAGGTAGTAAGTAAAAACACAGTACTTACTTCTTCACTTATTCAGCACTTATAATGAACTGCCTTCATTTTGTATGTCTCCTTTCTACTAAAAAAAAAAAAAGAAATACAGTGATGATGTGCAACTACACTTCTAATTCTTGTGCTTTAAGTAATCCCAGATTCTCTGTCACTGGTGTATCTAAGAGCACATCGTCATTGAATGACAGAGGAAATGACACATGAGCAGCTGTTACACAGGCAATAAAAATAATGCATTTCCCTACAGAAAATGACAGTTTGTCTTTATTAGGATCAATGATGAACAAATTAAAAATAGAATACTGTCACACTGCAACATAAGAAAGAGAAGACTCTAATTTTATAAAGATGTGTTGGCTCCTTTAATTTGGTAATACAGCAGTGCTGAGAAGTCACAAAGAGAAATATGAAAATAACAATCTCGTAATTATACAATATGTTATGAATATGGATGCAGATTCTCCAAGCAACCTAAGACAATGCATTAGATGTTTTATGGGACTTTTGGTGTGTGAGAATTTTTCTGTTCCCACGGACCCATTGTGCATCTAGATTCTAAGATATTTCCATTGTACTCACCACTGTAAATCTAAAAGGCCACCATGGGAGAAGCATCAGGAAATTTTTAAAGACAAGGACCAACCAATATCAGCCACAAGGACAAAGGAAGATAATTGCAAGAAAATATTTTAAAATTCAAAGATGTTAGACTAATAAAAATTATCATATTCAGAAAGCAAGACTGTTGTAGGATTGTCAGGGGAATTTGACAAGCTCCTATTAGGGCCACTGGCTAGTTATGCTGCTGCTGTTCTGTAGGCCATGGGTGCTGCAGAATACTTTGTGATGAATTTTTCCAAAATCTCTTCATCTTTATCAGTCTTTTCTTACTCTCTCCTCAGTTTATTTCTTGATAAAAAAAAATCAACAACATCTATTTATGAGAATGCATTACAAATTATAAAGGGATAATTTCCATATTACATGAAAATTATAGATAATACATTATATCCCTGTATAGGCAGAAAAGAATGAGGAGAATAAGCCAATAAAGACTGGGCATGATCTCAGGCTATGTATTTATTTTACAGACATGCAACCTCATCTGATCCAGTGCTCCTTGATGTTCTACTGCAGCTTCCTATCTCCTAATGAATCTACGTCAGTCAGAGCTTCCAGACAACTAATCTTATAGAAGAGAAAAATTCTCTACTTTTTTTGGAAACCTCCCTCCTTGCTACAGAATATCCTACTGGCTCATTAAACGCTGCTTAGTTATACATTAGTCACATCTGCAATTTTCATGACTGTATTATGTCAATTCTGGAAGAATATATGGGAATCCTCCTTGCCACATTTAAATGTAATCTGTATTTCTTTTATCTAGTCAAACTCCACAAAGACACAGCCTGTGTTCACTGTGTCCATTTCTTTTCCTCTAATTGTTTCCATATGATTTTGCAACCCATGTTGCCAATAACGAAATGAAATTTCTCACATTAAGAACTTGGTTAAATTTTATGACAATTACATGATTATCTCTCCTTGAAACATTTCACCACGTAAGTTTTTATCTATGGATAATTTCTTCCTTCAAAAAATCATGTTCTTATGCTTCATATGCCCTAATACATTCCCTGATATATCAAAATATACACAAAAATTAAATATGGGCTTAAAAGTTTACTAATCCCTGCTTTCTTATTTAGCTTTTTTTTTTTTTTTTTAGTTAGTGAGAGTGTAATGATTATCCACCGAGTCTCTTGCCAGTTATTGGCTTAATTATCTCCAGCAAAGAAACACCAACTACATATTTAACACTATCATCCTTTTAATCTTAATCTCCTGGAGAAGAGTGTAGTTTAAAGCCTTACCTACCCCAATATTGTGGATATCTCATAGACAACAGCATAGTTACAATAAACTCCCTGAAGAGGTTTGGTGATGAACTCAACATTATAAAATTCCCTCAGACATCATCATGCTTTGGAAGGCACCCTGTGGAACCCTAGGCACCATGAAGGATAACTCACAAACACCAGTTCAACCAAAGCATGCTTCCCCACGGTGTCTGAATACTGACACACCATTGCAGATGATTCAATGTGACTTGAGAGCTCTGGAAGAGGCCAGATATAGGACAAACCATAATAGAAACATTCCAACTGAACATAGCAACACTTACTGGAGATACAGTTACAAATTAACTCCCCCTGATATACATGCCATCTAATAGAAAAGTACATTTTACATATAGAAATAAAATAACGAGAAGATGAAAACAAATGGCAACCTGAGTCTTGAAGAAAATGCTGCACAACAGAGAAAGGGTACCTCTCCGGAAACCAATCACAACGAATTATTATAGACACAGAGTTGAAAATTATACCTAATTAATAATCAAATCCAAGGATTAGTACTGAAATATGGTTGGCCAGAACCACCCAATTTGAGTAAAAGACATGCAAAATTAGTGTGTCACTACAATTCAGGCATCCAAATGTTGCTTGAACACACCATGACAGGCAGTAGAAGTAATGACTTGTCACACCACTCACATGGTGCCCTGGGATGACTCATAGGCTGATGCCATGTAGTTCCTTTGTGAGTATGGTTAACCCCACATAGGGCATAGATGTTCAGAGTGTGCCTCAAATAGAAGGTACACACACACACACACACATTTATTCATATATAATATGCCTTGACTTATCTTTTTAATCTAAATAAAACATTATTCCCATGTATGTATATTGTTATTGTTCATTATAAATCCCCTATATAACTGGGATAAACACAAATGGTGTATGTGTGTGTGTGTGTAAGCATGTATATGCATGTATGTATGCTCATATGGATGGTTATCTGTGTATGTATGTATGGATGTATACATTTATATATGTGCGTAAGTATGTGCATTTGTGTATAAGTATGTGCAAATATGCATATATGCATATCTTTTGAATAACTAATGAACAAGTTGTGTGGTTTGATCTTTACAAAATCTAGTCTTTTCTGATGCAGGGATTTCTGTTTTGGAAGCTTGTGCTTGCATAAACCTATATTCCAGTGTTAAAATTTCCTAATTACTAATTAACTCTTATTTTCAAGTTCAATTTAAGGCCACATTTATTTTTGCCATTCATGTCATATTAATCTCCAACTTTTATTAGCATACTCTGATCCTCATAGGTCAACCAGTTACCATCTCACTGACACATTTTTATGTAGGCACTAATACTGTTCAGCTTTCTTACAGCTAAAATGAGTTTCCCTGAAGTCACACATCTTATCATGTATGACAAAATTTGTAAATGTGTAGTCAGATTGTGAAACCAAATTAGCTGGAGTACAGAATTCTCACACTTAAAAAAATTGAATTAGAATTCAATCACTAAACAAGACAGGATTTCTGCACTTACGGAACTTAAATTCTGTGCAGGTCTATAAGAAGTCAAATCAAATTGTACTTATTTCTTGGTTGTGTTTTTAAAAAAATGGTGCATACAAAAAAAAAAAAAAACAGTGGAGGCCAAAATATCATTAGTTTTATAAAACTTCCTTTTATGAAGAGTTTACTATGAAATCAAATTCAGCCTACTGAACCAAGATTAGGCAGTCCCAACCATTAAATAACAGGCAATGCCATACCTAGATGTATAGAATGTAAGGGCTAGGGGAAGTCTCGTGGCCTATGTGGTGATCATTCCCGAAAAGATAGGGAAAGGCTGAGCACAGTACAGCCAGTTTGTATTTTCCAAATTTATCATTGATTGAATACAATAGTGAATTATTTTTCATCTTGGCTTAAGGAAGTTATTACTTTGTTCTGGTTTCTTATGCAATAAGTTTATGGGCATAAACAAGAACCTTTCAAAAATATGAAAATATTAATCCCCTGAAAACCATACTAGAAAGAATCAATAAATTGTGTAAGTTAGCCATCCAATGAAGTAACTCATCCTGTGAAATGGTCTCTCAGTTTATCCTGGAGATTTCAGAAAGTCCACCTAATCAACCTGATTGGAGATTAGGGTCAGGGGTGCATAACTGGAGTGGAATTGAATGAAAACAAAAAAGTAGATCAATGGTATTAACATTCCTGTGTATAGCACACTGAGCCAAAGCATGAAAAAGGAGGATTCTGAGAAAAATAATAGGTCAGCATTTCCCCAGCACTCCCCATGGATGCCTTAGGCTATTGATGTCATTAACTATTAGTTTCATTCAACTAATTCTTCTTGCTCTGATTAATTTTATTCCCCATGTAGATATTTTAGTGTAAAGAAAATACTCTGGGGTCACTTTGCTAGTAATAGTTCTTATAGTACATTTGAGGATTAGCTTTCTGGTTTACTCACTAGTTCCTTAGGCACTTAATTAAATTAGTTTTGTGTTAATCTTTTATTTTTTGACAAATATGTGTAATACTATTACTTACCTCATACGATAGCCTTGAAATTTAAATGTTATAAAGAACATAGGCTAGTCCTAGTAAAGTGCCTTATAGAAACAGTCATCAATTTGTGTGTGTCAAAGAAATGGAGTGTAGGCCACAGGTGAGGAGCAGTGAGAGATTCACAAGTGAAGGAGTGGGAGCAGAACAGAAGGATTTTCAGAAATACTTTACTTCAGGGAGCAGCAGGTGAGACGCGAGAGGTCTACTGTGCTGTATATGGAACAGCTCCCTGGCTTTGGTCAGGGCTTGAACTCAGGTCATAATCAAGATTTTACCGAGACTCAAAACCTAGGCCACCAGGGAGGCCTAGTTGTCATCTACCCTTGCAGCATCCTTTGTTATTACAATTATTTAGTTGTTATTGAATCATTTTTCACCTCCCTTCTGAATTTGAGCCATTCTACTGAAACTGGATTCTTTAACTGGAAACTGAAAATTAGAAGATGAAGATATTATCCTCTGATGAAATGTCCCCTTGATCTGCCTGCCATAGCATGCCATTGCTTTCCCCTTGTATCCCTTTTTCTACATTCATTTCCACATTAGCATCACAGACTCCTTAAACTCATGACAGTAGTAACAGGTAGGCCACTTTATAGGGATCTCTTAATTCATTACCCAAATGAAGCACCTCTGATATGACACATAAAAGTTACTCGGCCAGCAGGTTTGGCATCTGTGATAAGTGGTGTGTGAAATTTAAATTTGAATAGAATCATATTTAATTGGAAATTTGACTACAACATGAAACTTTTCACTGCAAAGCTTAGTAGGGTATGGAAGGACTGCCAAGAATGTGGAAGAGAGAACTACTTAACTTTATATATATATTGTTGTTACAAGCTAGTGCTTTATAAATCAGAGCTTAGAAAAATGTGTCCCAGGATCATTTTCAACAGAATCACCCAGAGTATTTGTTAAAGTGCAGATTCCATGGTTTCAAAGAAGTTCTCTAGTGTCAAAATCTCAATGGGAACCCAGGAATTTACAACTTTTACAAGTTTCCTAGGTAATTCTTATACAACCTATAGACTGAGAATCTGGTTCAGCTTTATAAATCAAGAGAGTGCCTTATAACTAGTGTCCTGACAGATTTTATTCACAGTGTTCACCTTTTCCAGGAAGCTTTGAATTTTAAATTTAATAGGCAAAGGAGGATTTAATATGATGTCCAAATATTATCCCTGTTAACCACCATTTAAAATAAAACATTTTTTAGAACATGTTTTGTAAATAAAAACTTGTACTTTTGTAAAATTACAGCTGTAGATAAAATGGGAATTTTATTCACAAAAGTCTTTTGGTTCAGAAAGTTTGCTCAATTTTCATACAAACCTATAGGTTAAAGTTCTGTTCCTTGATGCACAGCAGTTCTACCAAGCTTAATTTTACTTTGTTTTATATTTGACATTCCTCTATATTTGAGGTTGTTTTTCTTTGATTGATTATCACATTGAACACAAAGCAGAGTCAAACTCCTTCATACTTAATCTATTGATATTAATCTTGATTTCACTAATTTTCTCTAGTATATGCTTGGGCTTGTTCACTGTATTTACAATTCTAGTACTATTTCTATGAATCCTGCTTAATGTTTGTATTATCAACTTCCATAAAACCTATCATAAATAAAAATGCACCAAACTGTTTATTTCCAGTCAGATGTTCATTCCAATTAAATGTTCTGCAAATTCAATGAACCCATTTCAATGATAAGCCAGTAGAAACATAAACAAATATAATTTCATTCTGGTCACACTGAAAGTATACTTTGAATCAAAGAAATCTATGTATTATTTATATAGCTTTGATAGAGGATTCTATGAGATTTCAAAACCCTTTTACATGAAAAAGGTTGGTCAATTCAAAAAAAATCTGTAAAATACTGGTGCATAATCACTAAACAAACAAACAAACAACAAACAAACAAAAAAAAAACAGAAACTTTTGGGACCTCCCTGGTAGCACAATCATCACTATGGCCAGAGAGCTGATCCACATGAAACAGCAGACCTCTCCTGTCTTGCCCAGTGCACCTCTTAGTAGTGTATTTCTGTCAGTCCTCCTTTTCCGGTGAATCCTGTCACACACTCCTAACCGCCTTCCCCTTTTTCCACCACCAAGCAACTTTGGCCTACACTCCAGTTCTTCTATGCATAAATAAATAAATCTTTTAAAAAAATAGAAAAAAAATTCAAGGAAAAAGAAAGAGGACATAAAATAGTTGAATATGGATGAGAATACAGACCACAAATTTTGGATCTTTACTTCACAAATATAATGCAGAATTCTTCATTCTGAGTCTGGCGTCTAGGTTATTAGTAAGTACTGCATCCATTAGATTATAAAAGATAAGAAGAAAAGAATAAGTCATTTTGTGGCACAGCTAGTACTCAGCAATTTTGTGATTTTTTGAATTGCAAAGTGAATAATAGTGTTATTTACTTCAAAAAGCATCTCCATTTGCCATAGTTGGCTGAATCTAGAATTGTTAATAAAGGCACTATGCTGTGTGAAATATTCCTTGATGCAGCTGACCTTATATTTCCTCTGTTACTGTTTTATTCTTTGACTTTATAATTCTTATCTCCCCATTTATAGGTAATGACTAAAAATTGTATCTACATTTTATATTATTGTACACATTATTTCTTATTAATATTTTTATTTTCAAAGAAGATAGCAAAATGCAATTTTCATTGAAGAGGAAGAACTAGGACTATTAAGTCTCAAAAATCTTGATAGCTATTATTGTAATTCTGTGCTTTCTCAAAAACAGACCATTTTCAGGAAAAGGGCATTTTAACCTTTTTTTCTGGTTATACAGTGATAACAGTTCTCTAATGAAATATGCTAATGTACCAGAATTGATGACTTCTTTTTTTTAAGTGAACCAGTGAAAGGTAATATTTTTACAACATTGAGCTGGTGTTATCCTAAGTAACAGAATTTTTGAATCTACTTTAATTCAGTTTCAATAAGAAGAAATTAGGGAACCCTCTCAAAAAAAAAAGAGTGAGCAGTGTTTAGAAAGACTTTTAATTTCTATAAAGAATAAAAAGGCTTTTGATTAGATGATTACACTAGATAAAAGCAGAATGTGATGTTAACACAGGGAAGCCTGCTGGCCCACACTAAAAAATGAAACCATCTTGTTAATAGAATGAGAATAGAGGTAGGAATTAAAGCTAGAGAACTCTGAGAAGAAAGATAAATTTTAAAAGGATATTTGAATTTGGAGACTTTTCTTGCTTTCTTTCCAAATATTTCTATCTTGTATTTATTATGTTTTTATGTAAAGTAGAATGACTGCAAAAAAGGAAAATGTGAAATTGTTGCTGTGCATATGTTGCTGAGAAAAAAGTTCTATATTTGCATATAAAAATGTTGCCAAGCTTAAAAACATATTGTCTGAGAACACATGACTAGTCATTAATATTTAGCATTCCTGTTTTAAAAAATATTGCAAATTCAAAAAGAAAAAAGTCTCTTATTTTTTGCTGTTCACCTAATTATGAAAAATATTTCATATACTTATTTGTAATTTGCTGTTTTATAAATTATTTATGAACAACACCTATTTCTCAATTTAAAAGTAAGCATTTGTTCTTATGATTTATTATGAATGTTTGTATATTAGTGGTTTTAACCTTTATTAGTTCAAACTGTTGTAAAAATTATCTCATTTTAAAGTTGCTTAGATAATTTTAAGTAAGAAGTGCAATGTTTATGTATTTCAATTTTCTCTTTGGCAAATAAGTGAAATGTAAGAACATGAGTTCCATTTTTGGCCTGGTATGACTGTCTTATACTGTGCTATATCTCCAATACTGCACAAAGCCTTTAAGATATCTCAGTAAATATTTTAAGTGAATTAATAATCCCAGATTTAGCATGTTTATTATATCAAAAATAGTATCCAGGAAAATTAACTAATTGTCTTGTATTTGACTCTTAGAAGTTCCTGCTGTAAACATTTTTTAAATAAATTAGTGTTATACTCATATCTGTACACATGAAAAAGCCAATAGAATGCCTTTAAATATACAGTTATGCAACTAAATTCAGTGAAAAGAAAAAAAAAACAGCTAAACAGAAACAAAATACTCTCTTCTCTTAATTTTGTCTCTATCAAAATCTATTTGTTCAATATTTATTATCACTCTTTTCTACACTAAGCAACAGGTTTCAAGAAAAATTTTCAAGGCAGGTAATGCTAACAGATTTTACTGTCTGAGACAAAAAAAAAAAAGAAGTTTGCTGGAAGTACACTAAAGCCACATAAAATAAGCAAACTTGGAGTTTCAAAGCCTGGGTTGAAAGACAGCTAGTAACCAAAGTTGCCCAAGAGATTACATAAATGCAATAAAATTTTTGGTCAGTATGATCTCACAACACTTACAAGACACCACTGCTAATGTCCTAATACAATTCTTGTTCTCTACTTTTGTTTCACTTAAGTCCAGATCTTCCCAAAATATTCAAAAAAGCCATTCCCAAGACAAGTATACTGACATTATGAACTACAGTCTATTGAGGCTCTGAAGAAATGACAAGAAACTTTTTACTACTTTCTTAACTACTTAGAATAATGAAAATTGGGGGTGTTAAGTAGTCTGAGTATTTTTGTCTCAAACTTTCCATCTGAGAAACCTACTTACATTGCTGGGCAAGACGTTATTCCAAAAGTTCTGGTCATCCTAGTATGAATTACCATATGAATGTACAAGTCAACTGATCTAAACAATTAAGCTTATTGTGGCATGAACTGCTCATAAGGCATTTGACTGAATTCTATGTTGGTTCCTCGCTCCTTTTCTAGTTCCTAATTCCTCTAGTGTTGAGTTCATTTTCCTATAGCCTCCACTACATAGGATAAGTTAAAAAAATTCAGGAGCTTCACTAGACAAAGCCTTTCACTTTGAATTCCCGAGTAATACTATATTGGGGGATCTGTGATAGAGAATGTAGAAAGAATAAAGAGCACAGAGGGATGTTTGCACATGCTTCAAAGTGCATTTATAAAAACTAATGAGAAAACTGAATGGAAAGTATCATCACTGAAAAGACATTAAGAAGCGACCAACATCTATGTTCAAGTAGTATATTAAATCTGAATAGTCACGGTGAGGGTAATAACTATGTCTGAGTACAGAGTTTTTCAAATTCTCCTCACCAAAAATAATGCTAACTTTGGATATAATTTTCAAAACAAATGTATCAAGTCTCTGGGGTAGGGGTAGGAGCCATTGCTAGGGGAAACCCCACATATAGCAACAGAGTCCAAAATTAGTAATAAGAAAATGCAAAGCACCAACAGTATCATAAATCCTCGAGGAAGTAGTACAACAGAAAGAACAAATTTCCAGAAACCAACCTCAAAGATATGGAAGACATGTTTTCCCTATTAGATACAGAATTTAGAATTCAATGATAAAGACATTCAACTAAATGAAAGAAAACTATGAAAACTCAGAAAACAAATGACTGTCCTTAGAAATGAAGTCAATGAACTGAATACAGAATATAAAGTTATATGTAAGATAAAAATAGATTTTCCATTTTTTAGATTTAAAATGGGAAATACAAAAGAAAGCCACAGAAATAAAATAAATAAGTGTGAAAATGAGTTAGATAACTAACCAGGCAATGAAAAAAGAAAGACAGAAATGAAGTAAGGTAAATTAAGAAAAATGAGAATTATCCAACTGCATGAGAAAAGGCAACATAAGAATAAAAATAATACCTGCAGGCAGAGAGTGAGAAAGTATTATAAAAATGTGTTTAAATAAATAATGGATGAAGTTTTCCCAGATCTAGAGAAGGGGATAAATGTACAAATTCAGGAAGCTAAAATAACACAGGCATACCTAAAAAACAGGCTGACACAAGATACAGAGTAGTGAAATTTTCAAGAGTTCAGTATGAAGAAAGTATCCTAAATCTGGCAATGGGAAAAGTAAATAACCTATGAAGAACTCTGATCAAAGTAGCATTAGTCTTCTCTGAAGAAACACTAAAAGTTGAGAGGAAACTGCACAGTTCACAAGCACTAAAAAATAAAATAAAATAAATTGCTAACCTTTAGTACATTGTCCTGCAAAACTCTTCTTTAATTATGAGGGAAAAATAATAATGATATTTTCAGACTTAGAGAAATGCAAGGACATGGCAAAGACTAAATAATCATTCCAAGAAATAGTGCAAAGAACTCACAGGCCAACACCAAAGAGAGGAATATACACAAAGACTGACCCACAAATGTTAAGAATGAAACATTCTCTCAATTTGGGTAACTCTCACAATGATTTTAGATGTAAATGTATTAAATTCAATAACTAAGAGGCAGAAAGCATCTACTTAGATTGGGGAACAGAATTCAACATTCTGCTATATTCAGAAGACACACCTAAACTCCAAAGACAAGAATAGGCTCATAGTAAATGGCTGGATAACTACTCTACATGCAAAGAACACAGAGATAGCCATAGGTGTATCAGGTAAAATAGTATTCAGTTAAAAAAGGTAATAACTGACAAGGAGGGACACCATATAATGATTAGGGGAATGATACTTCAAAAAGATATAACATTCATGTATGCAGTAAAAGAGCACCACAAAGCCCTCCCTGGTGGTGCAGCGGGTTAAAGCACAACATTGAGAATCTAAAGCCGCGTCCACATGAGTTCGATTCCCGCCTGCCCCGGAGGTGACCACATGGCATGGCAGACCTCTCCTGACCCGCCCGCTGGTCCCCTCAGCACTGTACTTCATCAATGATCTGCCTGTTCTGTTCCCCACTCTGTCTCTGGTGAAGCCTCTCACCGCCCCTGAGTCTCTGGCCTGTACCCCAGTTCTGTATGCACAAAAAAAAAAAAAAAAGAGCACCACAATACACTATGTAACTGCTATCAACTGTGAAAAAACAAACAAAACATATTTGTGGTAGAAGACTTCAACACTCTATTAGCTCTCACCAGTGGAAAGAACAGAAAATAAACAGATACAATAGTCTTAAAGAAAGAATAAGAGCTCATGGACAACATATACATTACAGGGTTTGTTTGTTGTTGTTTTGTTTTTGTTTTTGTTTTTTTCTCAAGTACAAATGGGGTATTCTCTATAGTAAACCAAATTTTGGGACACAAAATAAATATTGAAAAATTCATGAAGACTGAATTTGAAATCATACCTAGCATTTCAAGGTAGAAATCAACTATCTAAATAAAGCAAGGAAATATTTTAATACATGGAGACTGGACAACACACTACTGACAGACCACTTGGTTAGTGAGGAAATCAAAGATGAAACTGAACAATACTTCAAGACAAATGAGAACAAGCATACAAGTAGTCCAATATTATGAGATGCA
>NW_004567113.1:2230018-2254641 GCF_000260355.1 Condylura cristata
ATATTGTTATGAATAACATTGTTGTATGAATAACATCATTATTCATAAAAAATACTTTAATGAATAATAACATTGCTGTAACACCAAATCCAAAATCACAATACACACACACACAAATCTAACTACAGGCAATTCTCCCTAATAAACACATCTGTAAAAATCCCAAATATTAGCAACCCAGATTAAAAAATGCAAGGTAAGATAATTATAAATCATGAATAGGTAAGATTAATTCCAAGGACACCCAGATCATTCAATATACAAAAATCATTCATTGTAATTCACCATATCAGTACAAAGAAAGACAAAAACTTATGTCAATAAAATGGCTGCTGAGAAACCTTTAGATAATAGCCAACATCAATTTGTGGTGAAAGCTCTCAATAAATGAAACAGAACTTAACAAATAAAAGCCATTTACAACAAACCCAAAATGAACATCATTCTCAATAGTGAATAATTGAAAGCTTTTCCTCTAATATCTGGTAGTAGGCCCCCCTTGTTTGCACAGTGAGTTAAAGCACAGCACTAAGAAGCTAAAGCCACTTCAGCATGAGTTGGATCCCCAGAGGTGATCCTCATGGTGTAGCAGACCTCTTCCGACCAGCCCGCTGCTCCCCTTAGCACTGTGCTTTGTCAGTCGGCCTGTTCTGCTCCCTACTCTGTCTCTGGTAAATCCTCTCATGCACCTCTGGCCTGTACCCCAGTTCTGTATGCATAAATAAATCTTTAAAAAATAATAAATCTGGTACTAGGCATGGATGTTCACTACTAAACAGTTTTTCTCCCGAAAGACATTATCAGACTGCAACAGATTCATGAAAAAAGACTGCAACAGATTCATGAAAAAAAAAAAAAAAAGTTCACCATAACTGAATATTAGAAAAATGCAAATCAGGGCCAGAGTGAGATACCACATCAATTTGTGAGAATAGTTTATGTCAAAAAGGTCAGAAACAGGGAATGCTGGCAATGATGTAGAGAAAAAAAGCTTCTCTACACTGCTGATGGCAATACAAGCTGGTCCAGCCATTATGAAGATCTCATAATATTAAAAAGTGTATCTTCCTTATCAGCCAGTAATTTCACACCTAGCACTCTACCCCAGAAGTTTAAAGCCACTAATTCAAAAGGAGATTTGCACTCCGATATTTATAGAACTGTTAGCTTTATAGCAAAGTTATGAAAAGTCTAAGTTTCTCAAAACATAAGAATGGCTCAAGAAGATTAAGTATATATACACAATAGAATATGCAACAATCAAAAGGCAAACTCAGTCACTTGCATGACATTTGTAGAGCTAGAATAGATAATGTTAAATGAAGTAAGGCAAGAGGAGAAAGACAAATATAAGATGGTGTCAGTTAGATGTGGAATTTGAAGTAATCTAAGAGTCAGATAGAGCAAAGGTTGAAAACTAGCCCTTAATAGCTGACAACATAACTTAGGCTCAAAAGTGTTGAAGAAGTGGATGAGAGCTAAAAACACAGAGGGAAGAAAGCCGAGTGGGCAATGGTGCTTGACTATGTGTGATCTGGTGGTGAGTTCACTATGGTGGCACCCGAATATGTGGGATATTGAAATATTGGACTGTGGATTGAGTCCCCAAGCCATACCTCGGGAAACAGAACATTACAAATTTCCTTGGATAAATTTTCCTGACAAGAAAGTGGGTATGGGCTGAATTATCCAGGTGCAGATGTAGCACAGCAAATACTGACCCAAGAAATCCCAAAATTGGGACACTGTAAACACTGAAATCTTCCCTCCCCTCCAAAAGGAAATCAAAATAAAGTTAGACCAAATCAGGCAATACTTCCTTAAAATGTCCAAAAAAGGACTTCAGAATGACCTCACAGATCCTCTCAGAAGCAAAAGAAAAGGTGTGTCTACTTCCCAGTTGTGCATAAATGGCAGCTCAGACAAAGGCTAAGTAGAGATGACATGTGGATAACCATAACATTAAGTAGGCACAAGCAAGTTTACTACGCACACAGTGTCTCTATTTTGTCAAGTGCAAATTATTCTTGGTGGTCCTCATATAGTCCTTTTCCAGTGGGCTGCCCAAATTTCAGAGATAATGACCCCCAGATGAAAGGAACAAGAGGGACATGGCAAGAAAGTGAAGGCTTACTGCACAACAAAACAAGAAGTCAAGGTGATTAAAGCAGTCTTCAAACCAGGATTGGGTATCAAAGTCTACCTGCCCACACACCTCACACCAAGGTGACCTAAGAAGAGGGCAAGCAAAATGAACCCCCAGTGCCCTAACAACACTGACCCATACGTAGGTATAACTAAGGCAATATGCATGTCTTGGAAATAAAAACATCTCAACAAAAAATGGAAAAGGAAAATGAGAAAAGTCCCAGTACAAAACCTATCTGACATCAACTTCAAAACAATGATAGTAAAAATGTTAAATGAGATACTGAAAAGTCGGTCAAAAACAGATAGTCAGAATCAAGATCTCAAAAGGATATCCGGGAACAAAGATGTGCTCACTATAGAGAAGGACTGTATTACAAGATCAAAAAGAGAGATTCTAAGTGAACTGTAAACAACTTTTTTTTTATTATTTTTTAAGGATTTATTTATTTATGCATAAAAAAACTGGGGTAAAGGCCAGAGGTGAAGGGGGTGAGAGGATTCACCAGAGACAGAGTGGGGAGTGGAACAGACAGAATGACTAAAATACACTGTTGAGGGGAGTAATGGGCAGATCAGGAGAGGTCTGCTGCGACATGTGGGTCACCTCCCTGGCCCGGGATGAAACTTGTGCTACAGTGGCTGTGGATAGCTTCATAGTTCTGTGCTTTGACCTTTTGAGCCACCAGGGAGGGTTCAAACCTGCTATTTTAAATAAAAGCAAAAATAAAATAAAAAGGTAGAAGAAAATGCCATCTACAGAAGGTTCATATGAAAGAATTACACATATGGGAAGAGTGAGCATTAAGACAATGAAAAACGAGAAAATCACAAGAAATATCATATCAATGACCAAAGGAAAACTATGAATTTTCAGACTCCTAATAAAAAATTAGGCAGGGCCCTCCCTTGTGGTTCAATGGATTAAAGTACTGCACCAAGAAGCTAAAGCCATTCCCGCATGAGTTCCATCCCCACATACCCGGGAGGTGATCTACATGGCTGGCAGACCTCTCCTGACCCCCCCGCTGCTCCCCTCAGCAGTGTACTTGTCATCTGCCTGTTCTGCTCCCCTCTCTGTCTCTGGTGAATCCTCTCACCGCCCCTGCATCTCTGGCCTATACCCCAGTTACAAATAAATAAAACCTTAAGAAAAAAAAAAAAGAGGCATAAAGAGGCATAGGGGCTCTCCCTGCTGACACAACACGTTAAAACACAGCGCTGTGAAGCTATTGACAGCCGCCTCAGCATAAATTGGATCCCTGGCCAGAGAGGTGACCCATATGGTGCAGAAGACTGCTTGTGACCTCACCGCTGCTCCCCTCAGCAGTGTATTTCATACTATCTGCCTTTTCTGTTCCTCACTCTTTCCTTAGTGAATCCTCTCACGCCCTGCCCTCTGGTCTGAACCCCAGCTCTGTATGCATAAATAAATAAAGCTTTAAAAATTTGGGCAAAGATCATACATACATAGTTCTCTACTGAAGACATTCAGCTGACCTAGAGACATATTTTAAAAAGTTCAACATCACTCATTATAATAGAAAAGCGAACTAAAACTGCACTGAGATTCCAACTCTCCCGAACATTAAAAAAAAAAAAAAAATGTCGGTGATGTTCTGTGCAAAAGAATACCTCATTCATTTTTGATGGGGATATAAGCTGGTCCAGTCCCTGTGGAAAATGGTATGGAGATTTTTCAAAAAAATAAAGATGGCAATTCTGTTTGGCCCTGCTATACTACTATTTGTTCAATCCCCTGTCAGGGAGCTGACCCACAGGGCACAGCAGACCTCTCCTGTCTCCCTGACTGCTCCCCTCAGCCGTGTATTTCAATCTGCTTGTTCTGGTCCCCACTCTGTCTCTGGCGAATCATCTTCACCCTCTCCCCACCTCTGGACTGTACCCAGGTTTGTATGCATAAGTTAATAAATCTTTAAAAAAATATGAATATTCTATATGAGCTCAAGATTTCCATATAATATAATTCTAAAATTCAGTGATTTTTTAATATGATATATATATATATATATATATATATGTTAGATACTAGACCAAGTATCTTTAATATGTCTTCTCTTTCTATAACTACAGAAAATATAATTTCCAACCTCCCAGCTGTTGTGTGACCAGTTCTATGCAAGGGGCTGTAGTCAACAGCCATATATATCATTTTCCTGGCATGCCTCTAAGCTGTATGCATTATCTTCTTTCAACTTGATTAATACGACTGAAAGCAAATACCTTTGATATGTTGATCATTTGCGATGGAAGTCATCAGTCTGACAGTTCTCAATCTAAATAAAGGTATACACATAAGAAAGTTTCCATTTTAAAATGTTCAATCATTAATAATCAAGACATAGTTTTATCATAACTTAGTCTAGTCTGTCCTATATTCTACATTTTTTATTCTACAGTTATTCCTATAGAAAACTTCAGGAAATTTTACTCTTAGCTTCGATGTTATTTAGCTTTTAAAATAAGGAGGAATCCATGACACATTTTTTTTAATATAATAGTTTATTTTTACATCATTTTGTAAATTTTTTTTCATCGCAATTGTAATCTTCATGGGTTTCCCATCACCGAGTCACCCATGTGCCATCACCAAAGTCCTGTGCACTTCCCTCCCCTCCTGTTTGATCCCATTCCCCACTCCACCCCCACAAAATGCCATGACACATTTTATTCTCAAAAAAAAAATTATTTTATGTCACAAGATTAAGCATAAGCTTTAAGATGCTCAAAATAGCAGACCTCCCCCTGCGTGACTCTTCAGATATCTCTCTTTCTTTCTTCTTTTCCTAGTAAATCTGTCCTTTTAAAATGCAAGAAAAAAAGAAAAGAAAAGAAAAAGTTCAAAGTAGAGCTTATTTTATGAGAGAAATGAAATCATCTTACTTTTTGACATAAGAACTCCCATATGATTTTTATATACTTCTATAATACTGAAGAAAAGAGAGTTCATGTTACTTTTTTAAACTTCTGAATAAATTTTTCATCTAGACAAAATGATCCTAAGCAAATCCAAAAAAGGATTTCACCAATTTCTAACTTTGCTAAGCCCCTAGGATGTGTAAAAATATAAGAAAAAAAAAAGAACATTTTCATTGACTTAAGAAAGGGATTTTATTGTAGAATTTCTAAAACGATTGGCTCAGATTTAAGTCTGGGAAATAAACTAGAGGAGGAGAGCTACTCTGGAAAATCAAGTGAACAAAATGAGAAACATACTACAGAGGCCTACAATTCTGTGGTAATAGAGAATCACAGAGGGAATATATATTAGTAAGGTTTTCTTTTCACATTGAATGAAGTGGATTGTGTCTTAGATATCCGAACAGATAACAAAATGCAATACTTATTTTGTTCTAAGACAACAAAACACTCTTTGTAGCAAATATAGTATTACTTGATTCATTGTGATGAAAAATTTATAAGCATTTCTTTATATTCAAAATTTCCCAATGATGGTGATGGATAGGAATGACTTAGTTCATGAAAAACCATATTTCAAATCAAAAGTACTTCTTTTGATAAATAGGTTTTGTAGCAGGCTTATTTTTTTTAACTGATTTGTAGTTTGTTTGCTTTTAAGATTTATTTATTTATGCTTAAAATGGGGTACAGCCAGAGCTGTGGTGAGTAAGTGGATTCATCAGAAATAGAGTGGGGAGAAGAAAAGGCAGATGTACTGAAATGCACTGCTGAGGGGAGCAGTGGGCAGGTCAGGAGAGGTCTGCATGCCATGTGGGTCAGCTCCCAGGCTGGGACCAAACTCATGCTTCAGTGGCTTCTGAGAGCATCATAGTGCAGTGCTTTAACCTGGTGCACCACCAGGGAGAGCCTATTTATTGTTTTAATGAGCTGTTCTTTTTTAGTAGTGTAAACCTCTACTAAATAAGCTTATGTGTGTGTGTGTGTGTGTGTATATATATATAAAAGCTTATATATGTATATATATATATATATATATAAGCTTATTTAGTAGAGGTTTATATATATATATATATATTGTCATCTGCAAATAATGATAGTCATTTCTTTACAAGTTTGAATTCCTTTTATATCTTTTTCTTGCTGAATTGCTCTAGCTAATATCTCCCATATTATAATGAAATGCAGTATCAGTGGCCATTCTAATCTACTTGATCTTGAAGAAAATCTTTATCTTCTTCAGCATTAAGAATGATGTCAACTATATGGGTTGATTGGATATGGCATTTATTATGTTGACATATTTTCCATCTATCCCAATTTGATAAGATTTTATTATAAATGTATATTGAATGCATATATTGATGTGATCATATGGTTTTTATTTTTTTCTTTTGATAAAATCAAACAGAAGCCTAAGCTAGGCTTTATAAGAAAAAGGGAAGAATATTGTTATAAATTGATCAGAAATGAAAGAGAATTTAGAGAAGACATCCTAAAAATTCAGGGAATCATATAAGATTATATCATGAAAATTTGTATCAAGTAAGTTGAGTCAAACAAAACTAGAATAAATAGGCAAATAGTAAAACTTTACTAATACATATTCCCTCTATGATGAATCACACTGCTCAATGTGTTGTTATCAACCTGGGGATAAATTCACTTTGGGCATGATGTATGCTCATTTTTGTGTTTTATTGAACTTAGTTTGCTAAGGTTTTGTTGAGGACTTTAACATCTTTATTTAATGAGGCTATTGGTCTGTAGTTTGTTATTTATGTGTGTGATGTCTTTTTCTGGTTTTGATGTCAGAGTGATCTTGGCCTCATAAAATATATTTGGAAGCATTCCTTGTTTCTCAGGGTTTTTGGTTTTTTTTTTAAGAGTTTCAAAAAATATGAATCTGTTTGTCTTTGAGGGTTTGGCAGAACTCAGAAGTAAAATTTTGACCTCAGGGGATTTTGGTTTTTGGCCGATTTTGACTAATGTTTCGATTTACTTTCTTATAATAGGTCTGTCCATATTTTCTATTTCTTCCTAACTTGGTATCACAGGATTTCATATTTCAAACTTTTTGCTTCTGTTTTATTTTATCAAAAAGCCAGGTTTTTTATTTTCTTGAGCTTTAGGTTTGTCTTTTGATTATTTTTTTTAATGTCAACTCTATTTGTATCGTGTCTTTCTTTCTACTCCTACTTTTTGTTTTGTTTGTTCTTCTTTTACTGTTGTGTTAAGGTAATGAGTAAGATTGCTTAGTGCATTTCTTCTTGCTCTTTGTTGTGGGCCTGAAACTTGTATATTCATCCCAAAGTACTGCATGTCACATATCCATTATATTCTGATAAGTGTTGTTTTAATTTTTGTGAGACTCCAGGTACTTTTTTGTTTTTATTTATTCATTAATTTATTGTTAAAGCATCCTTATTTATTTTTTTCAATATAGGATTTCTTTCCTCAGGTTCTGTCACCACAGTTTTCTCATCACCAAAGTGAACTCAGCCTTGCATCATACTCCACTGTGCTTTCTGCCACCCCATGCCATTCTCTACTCTTTCTCTCTTCCTCCCTCAGCCCGTCCACTCCTGAGTGTCTCTAATCTATAGTCTGCTTGTAAAGGTTAGTCTTACAGTTTTCTTTCACTAAGCCTTTTTTTTTTTTAATCTATATCCACATATAAGTGAATTCATCTGTTACTTACCTTTCTACTTCTTGCTCACTTCACTTAGGAAAAATCCCTTGAATTTTATTTATGGTGCCATAAAGGGCATGTATTTATCTTTCTGGATCACTAAGCAGTGGTCCATTGTGGATGGGTACCACTCTTCTTAATTCATCTGTTCTGGGGAATTTAGTATATCTCCAAATGTTGACAACTGTGAATACTTCTGCCATAAATATAGGAACATGGGTTTCCTTAAAATTAGTTTTGTTGTTGTTATTCCTTAGATAGCTACCTATCAATGGAATGTAAGGATCATATGGTAGGTCCATTGTTGGTTTCTTGAGGATTCCTCTCACATCTTTTTGTAGGGCTGCTCAAGTCACACCCTCACCTACAATGCAAGAGGTTTCCTTTCATTCTGTAATCTCTTCAGCCCTTGAATCTCTTTGTGTGTTTTTTGATGTGGGCCATTCTGGCAGATGTAAGGTAATAATATTTTGTGGCTTTAATTTCTGTTGCCATAATGATATTTTGATTAGCATATTTTCACATCTGTTGGGCATTTGCAAGACTTCCTTACTAAAATGACTGTTTAGGTCTTCTACCCATTTTTTGATTAGGTTGTTTCATTTTTATTGTTTTTGTAGAAATTTGACATCAATCCCTTTATTAAACATATGTTGGGAAAATATTTTCTTCCTTTCAGTAGTAAGTCCCTTTGCTTGGGTCACTGTCTCTTTCACTGTATAGAAGCTGTACAGTACTGGGTACTATACCTCTGAGTCATATGCATTGTAGTGAAACAATGTAACTTCAACTTTTTAAAAGGCAGTTTATCTTACAGAATAAACCCCCACAAACCAAAGGACTTAGTATGATGATGTAGATTACTTTCTACCTTTAAAATAATTACTTTTTTTGGCACTCCTTGGTGGTGCAGTAGGATAAAGCACAGCACTAAACATGATAGAAAAACAGACATGTAGATGAATGAAAATAAAATTGGAAACACATTTAAGTGCAACTGATATATGTAAAGTATATGTCCTGAAACAGAAAGCCTCTTCAGTAAATGGCACTGAAAAAACTGGACAGCCATATACAAAATAAACTAGACAATTATTACACCACATACTTGAAGTCAACTCAAAATAGATAAAAAACTCAATGTCAAACCTGATACCATATATGTGTGTGTATATACACATGTATATATTCATATATAAATACATACTAATATATGTATGTGTATAAGCATACTAATAGATTATAATTTAATGCTGAAAAATGAATCCACATTTATATTAACAGATTTGTCAAGAGTATACACCAGAGAAAGAAGTGTCTTCAACAAATGGTGCTGAATAAACTTAACATAAATCCGTAAGAACGAAACTAGACCACAAACTCACATTATCCACGAAACTTAATTTCATATAAGACATGAAAACATAATATACATAGAAGAAAACATAGGTAAGGGCCCTCCCTGTTAGTGCAACAGGATAAATTACAGCACTATGAAGCTATCACAGCCAGTGCAACACGACTTTGATCCTCAGCCAGAGGAGTGACCCACATGGCCTATCAAACCTCTTCTGACTTTCCCACTCCCCAACCCCTTATCAATATTTGTATTTCAATCAATTTGTCTGTTTTTGTCCCCACTCCATCTCTGTGTCCCTCTCACCCCCCCCACACCTCTAGCCTGTACCCAGTTCTGTATGTATAAATAAATAAATCTAAAAAAAAAAAAGGTGAAACATTTCCCAACATTTGCTTCAGTGAATTCATCTCCAATAGAAAAAGACAAAAAAGAGAAAATGGGACTGCATCATATTAAAGTGCTTCTTCACAGTCGAGACCATCATTAAAGCATAAAGATACCCTACTGAACAGTATAAAATAGTTGCACACTATGAATCTGACAGGGGTCTGATATACAATTATCGAAAGGAACTCAGACAATACAACAAAAAGAAAACAAAGAACGAAATCCAAAAATTTGTAGAACTAAATAGGCACTTCTCCAAAGAAGGCATATGGATGACCAATAAGCATGTGAGAAAATGCTTATCATCAAACAGGTAAGTCAAAACCACAATGTTATACCACACCAACACTTGTGATAATGTAATGCCCCATATTAAAAAAAAAATAGAAACAACAAAATTTGGTGAGGATGTAGAGAAAAGGGAACCATACACTGTGTGAATGTAGCTCTAGCTCCTATAGAAAAGAATATGCAGATTTCTCAAAATATTAAAAAAATGATCTGCCATAAAATCCATCAATTCTACTTTTATAACTTCCCAAGTTATGCAAAAACACTAAATTGAAAGCCTGTAATTGAACTGCAACTCTGAAAGCTTCAGCACAGTTAAAAGATGGAGTGATCCAGGAATAGTCTCTGATAGACAGGAACTTTATTGCACTCCTGGGCAAGGTTCATCAACCCCTACCCGGCTCGGAGAAGTCACTACCACTGGGGAACTTGGGTAAGCTTTTAAAGGGCATGGAATTTGCTTTTTCAGAAACTGATTCATCAATGACGCTTATCAGTTCCGGTAATGCAGGCAGTTACCAGAACTTAGGAGACTCAAGGTTAGGAGGCTTCCAGAATGTGGACAGCAACAGCCCCAATTCGAGGTTCCTACCCCCTCCTGGTCCTGGCTGCCTTGACCTTATAAGCACTATTCACTTTAGCCCAGTTAGGGAAATAATCTGTGTCCTAGGACAAATGGGAGGATTAGGAAGATGTGTATACACACACAATGTCACATACACATGTGCACACACACATACTTAGAACTACTGAGTTGTTAAAAAATGAATTAGCGACTTTTTGTAACAACATGGATGTAAGTGGAGGGGATTCTTTATGTAAAATACAACAGAATAATTGCAGATAGAATGATTCACTTATTATGTGGGTATTAGGGAAACAAAACATGTAGTCATATTAAAGCAAACCAGTAGCAACCTGTAAAAGTCTGACTGTAGAACTGAGGCTAATATAAGGGTCTAAGACAAGGCACTCAGGAGAGAAGGACTCCCTCAGATCATTGTGGAGGGTTATGTGTACCTTGGTAGCCAGTGCGTTGTGGTACATATTGAAAGGGTGTGGTCCTATACCTCTGAGTCATATGTATTGTTGTGAAACAATGTAACTTCAACTTTTTAAAAGGCAGTTTATCTTACAGAATAAACCCCCACAAACCAAAGGACTTAGTATGACGATGTAGATTATTTTCTACCTTTAAAATAATTACTTTTTTTGGCACTCCCTGGTGGTGCAGTGGGATAAAGCACAGCACTAAGAAACTTAAACCTCTTTATCTGGAGTTCAATTCCTGGCCAGGGAGGTGACCCACATAGTGTGGCAGACCTCTCCTAACCTGCTCTCTGCTCCCCTCAGCACTGTACTTCATCAATTGGCCTATTCTGCTCCCTACTCTGTCTCTGGTGAATCCTCTCACAGCCCCTGTTTCTTTGGCCTGTACCCCAGTTCTGTATGCATAAATATTTTAAATAATATTAATAATAATAATGATAATAATTAGTTTAGTTACTATTAGGAAAAATAAAAATTTTTGTAATGCCTCTATGACAACTGGCCAGCCACAAAATGGATAAAAATGTCAAAACTAAGCTATTTGCAATTGATCCAAACTGTACAATGTCTATAATCTTCCTTTGGCTGAAAAAAAAATAACCACATAGTTGTGCATGGCAATTGTAGAGCGTGCTATAAATGACTTACTGTAGTGCTGATAAGTTCAGTAACTTTCAACATGTCCTAAAATTCACTCATATCTGAAAATCTCTACTTTCTGCTATTGCAAGTGATCTTTCAGCCAATATGTTTTATTCAGCTCTTGTATTTATTTGGCCTATACTGAATTTAATAGTGACTAAACTAAAATTGAGTTTAATGATATTTTGTACACAAAGATACTTCTTCCATCAACAAATGAAATATTCTACTCTTAAATCTTCAAAAGATATTCTTTCCCAATGTACACATTATTCTTTATTTTTGCCTTTAAAAGCAGGATACCCCCCCACATATATATATAGTTTTGCTTTGAACATTGGTTTGATATTAAATATATGAAGAGTTGCTACCAAATATGATGATAGGAAATGCTTGTATCTTTTAGATAAGGAAAATATTTCATCTTATGCATTTGAGTGCATATTTATTTCACCCACTCACCACACAATAAAAAGAATCTGACATAAGAAAAACATCAGGTACATTAAAAAATTTAGAATTGCACTTTTTTTTTATTTTTTTGCAAACAATGTTCTTGATTCAACCTTCCAAATTCACTCATGTTAGCAGTGGTACAAGCATAGGATAAGTTAGTTAAATTCTAAGACCAAGGTCGAGACTCTGCTGATACCTATGATGACATATGCAAAATCATCTTTGGTCCAAACTTGAAAATAGTAATCAGGAGTAAAATCCTCATTAGCACAGAATTTCTTGTCCCAAATGGCAACACATATCTTTATACTAGAAAGAAAATTTAACCTATGGAGATATAGTATTATAGAAATATAAGGTTTATTGTTTAAGAAATTATTTTGAAATATTGGGGAAAGGAAAATAAAGTACTATTATGAGGATAGAGCATTTCTCATCATAACTGAAATAACTTCTCCCAACATTTAGGCTGTGCTAAGTGATCCAGTGAGTGCAAAAAGTAATATTATTATTAGTTTATAGTAAGCAAACCTGAAGATTGTAATTGAAGTAATAGCAGTAAGTTTCTAATTTTTTTTAGAAAATGCATCAATTACCATATGGAAAAAACCTAATGAATACCAATTTATTTCTAATAGAGATGATAAAAAATTAGAGCAAAATAATTTTTCTTGGTTTACAAAAATGGACTCTAACATTAAATAGTTTAATTGTAGCTATCCATCTGTAATTATGATTTAAAGTACTTTCAGAGTCCTCCCTGGTGACACAATGGGTTAAAGATCAGCACTATGAGGCAGCAGCCAGTTCAGTGGGAGTCTAATTCCCGGGCAGGGAAGTGACCACATGGACAACAGACCTCTCCTGCCTTGCCCGCTGTTCTCCTCAGCAATGTTTTTCAGTGGATCTGCCTGTTCTGCTCCCCACTATGACTCTGGTGAGTCCTCTCACTTCCCCTGCACCACTGAACTGTACCCCAGTTCTGTATGCATAAATAAATATAAAAATATAAATTAAACATTTTTTTAAGATTTATTTATTTATTCATACAGAACCGGGGTACAGGCCAGAGATGCGGAGGGTGAGAGGATTCACCAGAGACAGAGTGGGGAGCAGAACAGGCAGATCGACGAAGTACACTGCTGAGGGGAGCAGCGGGCGGGACAGGAGAGGTCTGCCACGCCATGTGGTCACCTCCGGGGCAGGCGGGAATCGAACTCATGAGGAAGCGGCTTTAGATTCTCAGTGCTGTGCTTTAACCCGCTGCGCCACCAGGGAGGGCTTAAATTAAACATTTTTAATTATTTTGATAATGCATCATAATTTTAATAGACATATATTATTTCTAGATGGACAAGTATTATCTTTGGATGAAAGAAGATGGATTAAATGGGATATTAAATATAATGCCTGTTCACAAGTTAAATCAATTAATATAAGAATATATGGGACAGTATGTATGTGATATTGATTGTAAGAATAATAGAAATTAATGCTGTACCCAGGGTCACATCATTTATATTATAGTCATGAATATGTCTTATGATTGCATTTTGGGCTGAAATTTTTAATTTTTTTATTGAAATATCAATGGTTTACAACACTATGATCAAGGAGCTTAAGAACACCCCTTCAGGTATATGTTAGCACACTGCACTCACCACTAAGCTAGCCATAGTCCTCCACCACACACTCTAGTGATCCATTCCCACATTACATTTCTCCCTCCCCTGTCACCACTGATATTCTCACTTCTGTTTCAGGTAAAATTTTAGTGGAGTCTTTAGAGTTTTCTATGTCTATTATCTCTGCACCTGCAAAATAGTAATAATTTTACCTCTTCTTTCTCTATTTGGATTCCTTTTATATTTTTTCTTACCTAACTGCTCTAACTAGCTTTCTAACACTATGGGCTTTTTTAACTAATGATAGAATAATGATGATAAGATTGTTCAAATTAAACCATGTTTTCAGGACAACTAATATGTACTAAAATATGTACTAATATGTACTATTTTCCTATTTTTTAAAGATTTATTTATTTATGCATACAATAACTGAGATATAGGCCAGAGGAATGTGAGGTGAGAGGATTCACCAGAAAGAATGGGAAGCACAACAGGCAGATGGACTGAAATACACTGCTGAGGGGAGTAGCAGGCAAGACAGGAGAGGTCTGCCATGCCATGTGGTTAAGTTTCATGGTCTGAGACAGAACTGTTTCTGCAGGGACTGCCACAGCTTGATATTACTGAGACTTTAACACCTGCACCACCAGGGAGGCCTGCAGTTTTTTCTTTGTTTTTCTTTGCAAGTGGATTTTACTTTGGCTCCTGTTCTGCAATCATAGTGCATAACAGTTATTGCTACCTTAAAATAATTAAGTTATATTTTCAAAATGCCTTGCTTAGTATTTTCTTATATATATAGTGGCATAGGGATTATTGCCATCATTTCAAAGACAGTTAAACTTAAGTCCTAAAATTCAATCAATGTACTCAAGGTAAGAAACCTAGTATCTGATAAAATAAGGATGTTTCTTTGACCACAAAGCCATAAGAACTTGTTTACAAGTATGAAGAAAAGCACATCACATTTAGATTTATTTAAAAATAATAATAAACATAATATAATTGATATCATAAAGGGTGCTGGTTTATTTAATTTTTTTTCTTTATTTTTGCATACAATAGGTAGAGTGGAGGCCAGATGTACCAGGGGGTAAGACAATTCACCAGAGTCAGAATCAGAAGCAGAACAGGCAGATCTATTAAAATTCACTACTGAGGAGAGCAGCAGGCAAGACAACACTATGTGGGTAGCTCCCTGGCCAGGGATGGAAATGATGGCTCCTTGGCTGGATAGAGCTTGACAGCATTGAGATAGTAACTTCTACACCACCAGCGAGGCCCTGTTTTGTTGTTGTTGTTTTGTTTTGTTTTGTTTTGTTTTGTTTTAATAATAGTTTATTTTTACATAATTTTGTGCTTTTTCCATTTCAGTATTCCCCATGTGCTTTCCATCACCAAATCACCTGTGTACTATCACCACAGTCCAGTGTACTCCCTCCTCCCCAATTTTTTATACCATTCCCCATTCTACCCCTGTAAAATGTCTCTGGTATATAGTTGTTCATTATTATTATTTTTTCCTCTGGTCCTTTATGCTCCTGCTATGTGTGAAACTATCTGGTATTTATCCTTTTCTTTCTGGCATATTTCACTAAGCATGATCTTTTCCAGCTTCATCCATGTTGCTGCAAAAGGCATGTATTAATCTGTTTTGATTGCTGAGAAATATTCTTTTGCATATATGTACCACCTCTTTTTAATCCAGTCATCTATTTTTGGGCATTTGGGTTGACTCCATGTATTTCCAATTGTAAATAAAGCAGCAGGGGGTTCAGATGTCTTTTTGATCAGTGTTTTTGTGTCTTTGGGTAAGAGTGGGATTTCTAAGTCAGATGGAAGCTTCATTTTTAGCAGTTTAAGAAACCTATAAACAGTTTTCCATAGTGGTTTTACTAGTTTATATCCCCACAAACAGTGTAGGAGAGCTCCTTTTTCTCCACATTCTCAGCGACATTTGTTGTTGCTAGTTGTTTGAAGATGTGCCATTCTCACTGGTGTGAGATGGTATCTCATTGTGGCTTTAGTTTGTATCTCCCTTACTACAAGTGATGTTGAACTTTTTTCATATGCTTGTTGTTTCATATGCATTTCCTCTTTGGAAAAGTGTCTTTTTCTGTTTTTCTACCCATTTTTTGATGGGGTTGTTGATTTGTTTTTGTTGAGTTTCATAAGTTCTTTGTATATCTTTGTAATCAATCCTTTATTGCAAGTTTTGTATGAGAAAGTTTTACCCCAATCAGTGGGATGTCTGTTTTGTTTTGTTTTTTTTTTTTAAATGCTTCTTTTCCTGTACAGAAGCTCTTTAACTTGATGTAGTCCCATCTATTCATCCTTTCCTTCACTATTGTTGCATTAGGTGCTGTATATTCAAAGATGTTACTGAGGTGGATATCATGCAGTGTTTTGCCCACCTTTGCTTCTAGGTATTTTATGGTTTTTGTTCTTAAGTCTAGGTCTGATTTCACTTCAAGTTCTTTTTTGTGAACAGTGCAAGGTAGTCAGTTTCATTTTTTTTTGTATGTAGCTTCCCAGTTTTCCTAGCACCTATTGTTGAACAAACTTTCTTATTTCCATTATATGTTTTTTTGTTACTTTTTCAAAGATTAGCTGTCCATAAACCTTTGTGTTTGTATCTGGGTTATCTATTAGAATCCACTGGTCTTTATGTCTGTTCTTGTTCCAGTACCATGCTATTTTTGCTTTTAATGCCTAAAATAATTTGATTGTATCTGTAGAGTTATGTCTAGCTCAGTATACCTGAATTAGGTTAATAAAAGTGTGCTATTAAAAAAAAAAAAAGATCTATTGTGGGCCCTCTCTGGTGGCACAGTGGGTTAAAGCACAGCACTAAGAAGCTATAAGTCACATCAGCATGAGTTTGATCCCCGCCCCAGAGGTGACTCACATGGCATGGCAGAGCTCTCCTGACCTGCCTGCTGCTCCTTTCATCAGTTGGCCTGTTCTGCTCCCCACACTGTCTCTGGTGAATCCTCTCACCACTCTTGCATACTGTATGTTTCCATTGGGACTTCTAGGAATAGGAATTTATTTTAGCATATTGGGTCTTCTCCCCAAAAGAAGTTTGTACCCCCCATTCATTTTTACACAAATTTAGATGCTCAAGTAGTACTGTGAGTGACACATTGTGTCATCTATGTTTATTTTTACCTAATTGTGATGGAGTTGAAGAATATCATTGTTGGATCTATCAAAGACCACATTACCTTTACTGCATAACATTGAACATCTTGTGTGTTTTATGATAACATTTTTCTTTCAAAAATTTTAAAAATAATAATGTGTTTTGAGTGGTTGATAGTAACAACATATACCTTTTGGGATTATGGATAATCTTTCAGTTTTATAGATTTGAATTCCAGCATTGACACATTAATAAGTCAAACATTTAAGATACTCTATTCTATGTGTCATTAAGTCTCATGAAACCTCTGTGGAAGATGCATTAAGTGCCCCACAGATATCCCTTGTCTTCGATACTTGGTGTTTAGCACTTCTTTGCCTGTGGGATTTCTCTTGCGTCTTTACAGGACTAGTCCTTTATTTGACATTCTGAATGCAGGAAACAATTAATGACTGTGGGGCAGACTTTAACCAATGACTGACAAGATTGATATATAGTTACAAATTCTTCCTTGTTCCTGAGAGATATTAACTCTGAGATTATATGCTTGTTATACTGACTCCAAAGTGCCTCAGGATTAAAGTGCAGCTACCTGTAGTGGTGGCTGGCTGAATAATGTATTCCTTTATTGTCATTTTTCTTGCTTCACACTCCCATTCTTCTGTGCACAATCCCATCATTCCTTAAATAACCATTTGAACTGAAATCGTATCTCAGTGTTTGTTCTTTTAAGAAAGCAAAATAAGACGTACATCAGTTTTTCATTCCTTGGTTAATTTTGATGACATTGTTCAGTGTCTTTACTTGATTTCTTTTTTCATACAGCATTTCACTAGTAACTTTTCTTCATTTTCCTGCTCACAAGCTTAGAAACATTTGTCATGGCTTTCCATTTAAATTGTATTAATTTTATTGAGATAATGTTATTCTAAAGCAATGCATATGACTTGGTGGCAGAGGTTCACCACATGTTACATGTATGTTACATTCTGGTCCACAACTCAAGCACCCATAATCCTCCACTGTACTGCATGAGGCCCCTCTCCAAACTTTGTCCTCCACCTCACTCTGCCCCTTGATAGCTTCAATCTAGAGTCAGATTTTTAGAGTCTGTTTAGTTTAATTTTGTCTGTTCCTCTGTTTTGCTTCTCCATATACCACACATTGTAAAATCATCTATTATTTGTACTTCTCCTGAATTATTTTGCTTAGAATTATCCTCTGCAGTTCCATAAAATGTTCTCCCAAATGTAGTATTTTATCTTTTTAACAGTTATCTGTATATGCATTATGTGTATATTTCACTTCTAAATCCACCCACGGTTGTTTCCAAAATGTGACTGTAATAACTTTTTTCCTTAAATTTAGACTTTTTTTTAATTTGAAGATTTTTATTTATTGATACAGAACTGGGGTACAGGCCAGCGATGCAGAGGATGAGAGAATTCACCAGAGACAGAGCAGGGAGCAGAGCAGGCAGATCTACGAAGTACACTGCTGAGGGGAGCAGCGGGCGGGTCAGGAGAGGTCTGCCACGCCATGTGGATCTCCTCCGGGGCAGGTGGGAATCGAACTCATGCGGAAGTGGCTTATGCTTCTTAGTGCAGTGCTTTAACCCGCTGCACCACCAGGGAGGGCCAACTTTAGACATTTTACCAAATACCAAATATTTTCCTTTATTGACATTATTTTTTAAAGGTTTATTTATTTATGCTAACAGAACTAGGGTTTAGGACAGAGGTGCAGAGTGTGGTGAGAGGATTCATCAGAAATAGAATGGGGAATGGAACAGGAAGATTGACAATATACACTGCTGAGGGAAGCAGCAGGCAGGTCAGGAGAGGTCTGCAGTGCCATGTGGGACACCTCCCTGCCCTGGGATCGATTTTGTGCTGTGGCTAGCTTCACAGTGCAGCTCTCCAACCCATTGCACCACCAGGAAGTGCCCTCCTTTACTGACATTCTAAAATATATATAATTGTATAGTACCTTTATTTGTGTTCGTGTGTTTGTTTCCTTTAACAATTAATTCCTGCCTACCCATCACCATTTCTAATCTCTATTTTGATAAAGGTTTTATTTGAATGTATTTTGCTTTGTTGTAAGATCTAAGGTGAATGTTTATTATTATTATGTTTATTATTATTGTTCAGATTAAAGCATTGCTGAAATAAATGCCCACACCAAAGCAATATGAATGATCAAGCTGAAAAATAAGTATCTTTCCAGAACCACTGCATTCCCTGCTGCCAACCTCATGTTGTAAGGAAAAGAAACACTTCTACATATTTCCTGCACAAATCATGCTGCTTCTGAATTGTGTTTGGGGTCACAATAGTGCCCTTATATAAATTCATCTCTGTGTCATCTTTTTTACCTCAGAACCTTCCCCTTCTTGGAGACTATTGAAGGAAACTCAGAGTATCTGTTAGCAGCTGTCTAATGGTAGTTTAAGTTTAAAAAACAAACTGGGGGGCCATCCCTGGTGGCACAACGAGTTAAAGTGCAGCACTAGGAAGTTAGGGGCAGCCACTTCAGCAAGAGTTGATCCCCAGCCAGGAGGTGACACAGACATCTCCTGTGTCTCCCACTACTCCCCTCAGCTGTGTACTTTGTCAATCTGCCTGCTTTGCTCACCAGTCTGTCTCTGGTGAATCCTCTCACCTCCTGCACCCCAGCCTGTACTCCAGTTCTGTGTGCATAAATTAATAAATCATTAAAAAAAAAGTGGGATGGCTATGCAGGACACACAAAGTATATGCAAGTGGTATGGACATTGGGTGAAGTTGTTACAAAAGAGTAAAATAACTAATAGAAGTGTCACTTTTTTTTTCCCCTCTTGATTCCTTCTGAGGATGAGGACTTGCTCTGTGAGAAGTCACTTCTGTATCTTCTGAACTCAGACATGTATTTAAAAAGTTGACTAAGGCCATAGTATTAGTCCATCCACTAACGGTGCTAAGAATTAAATTTCTTGTGATTACTACACTGTAATTCATACTAACCCACACACTACTAGTGTTTTATAGAGACTTCCTCATATAAGCATGATGGATTATTAACATTTCCAGCTCCAATCCCCTCCCAGGAAATGTGTGTTATAGGGAGGGGAGGTGAATGGTCCTGAGTTGCCCAGACTTCTAGTGTTTCTGGTGCCCAGCCCCCAGGTCTCACCCATGAGCCCATTCAGAGTTGCCTCATTAGCACGTGTTCTCAGCACTTCAAAATTTAAAAAGATTCTGAGAACTCTGTGAGAGAAGTAGGGACAGCTATCTAGCTACATTTCATATATTTCTTTTATCACATGTTGCCTTCTAAGGTACCTAAGTCCAGATTATTGCTAGAAGGGCATGTGAATTTGGGTCCAAATTAAGATATTAAAGATTACAATAATAAGGTAAAAACTGCAATTCACACTTCTTCTCACAGATTAGTCAGACTTTCTTCTCAATAAACGGTTAATAAATATTAAAGTAGGGTCCCCCCTGGTGGTGCAGATGGTTAAGGCACAGCACTACGAAGCTAAAGACACTTCAGCATGAGTTCGATCCCCACCCCGGACGTGTCCACATGGTGGGGCAGACCTCTCCTAACCTGTGCTCTGCTCCACTTAGCAGTGTACTTCCTCACCGGCCTATTCTGTTCCCCACTCTATCTCTGGTGAATCCTCTCACCATCCCTGAATCTCTGGCCTGTACACCAATTCTGTATGCATAAATAAATGCTACTTTAAAACATAAACAAACAAACAAACAAACAAATAAATATTAAAGTCAATGACTTTTAAAGCATGTGAAATCATCAGCCTTTCCCAGGTATCACTATCTCTACCTGGTTCTATTTTCTTCTGACATGTTTTATTCTTGTCTATAGTACCACCAATAATACTCCTTAAAGTCATCTTGAGTTATTAAGAGAGCAAGGTGTCTCATAAATGATAAGTAAATATTAACACTACTATTTTTGTATTTATTTCCTTTCCATAAAATAGAATATCACTAAAGTAAATCAATCATTTTTTTCTTTCATCAAGATGCATAAAATCCTCCATTCTGTGATTCAATTAATATTTCATGTGACTAAAAAGTAGTAACAAACTAAAAATCTCCAGAAATTATGATTACTCTCTTAAATTGATAATTCTTTATTTTAAGATTTTATTTATTTATGCATAAAAAGCTGATACAGACCAGAGATACAAGGGCTGTGAGGGCTGTGAGAGGATCCACCAGAAACAGGGGAGCAGAACAGGCAGACTGACAAAGTACACTGCTGAGGGGAGCAGTGGGTGAGACAGGAGATGTCTGCCATGTCATGTGGTCACCTCCCCAGTGGGGATTGAAATCAGGCTAAAATAGCTGCAGCCAGATCTGCAGCACTTTGCTTTACCCCACTGTGCCACCAGTGAGGACCCTACATTGATGAATTATTTTAATTTTTTTTAATTTTTTTAAAGATTTATTTATTTGTGCATACAGAACTGGGGTACAGGTCAGAGGCTCAGGGGCGGCGAGAGGCTTCACCAGAGACAGAGTGGGGAGCAGAACAGGCAGATCGACGAAGTACACTGCTGAGGGGAGCAGCGGGCGGGTCAGGAGAGGTCTGCCGCGCCATGCGGTCACCTCCGGGGCAGGTGGGGATCGAACTCATGCAGAAGTGGTTTCAGCTTCTTAGTGCAGTGCTTTAACCCGCTGCGCCACCAGGGAGGGCCAGATGAATTATTTTAAAATGTATTAATCAATGCATTACTTTAAAATGCATTGATTAATGCATTACTTTAAAATGCATTAATGTTGACAACTTTTGATAGTGTTTAAAAAGTATTGGTGCACCTCCCCAGTGGCACAAAGGGTTAGTACACAGCACTGCAAGTAGGCTGCAGCTCCTTCAGTGTGTGCACAATCCCTGGCCCCGGAAGTGACCCATATGGCACGGCAGACCTCTCCTAACCCACCTGCTGCTCCCCCAGCACTGTCCTTCATTCATCTGCCTGTTCTGCTCCCCACTCTGCCTCTGGTGAGCCCACTCACCACCCCTGCATCTCTGGCTTGTACCCCAGTTCTGTATGCATAAGTAAAACCTTTTTAAAAATGTATTGGTGCTTAGTATAAAATGACACATAAAATATCCTTGGAGTCTAGAGAAGAATTCATTTGAAAGAGTATATATTTATTTTATTTAAGAAATACAATGGTTTGTATATTTGAAATAGTAGCAACAGAGGATACTAATACAAATGAAATTATAAGCCAAACCCTTTCTGATAGATATGCTGAAAATTAGTAACCATTCAGTTGGTGTCAGTGAGCTTGTGATTTTCAGGTCAAAAGTATTCAGATCAAAGCATATTGTAACAGGGTGGTCCTCTGGAAAGGGGAGGTTCCAAGTTCTCTGGCCCACCCAAAAGGAGGGAGGAGCTGACCAGGGAGGAGATGAATCTGGAGAGGAGACTGAAGAGGAAGAAAGCAGGATAGGGAGCCAGAAGGAGAAATGAGGGCAACACATGGAGCAGAGACATGTGAAGAAACTGTGCTTGTCTTTTGGTCCTGAATTGGGTGAAATAGATGTGTGAGAGACCCATGTGGAGGTTGACTATGGCAATTTTTATCACAATTTTGACTTTGCTTTTTTCCTCCCAGACTTGTCTGGCCATTTCTGACCCTTTTCTGTGGGACCCCACCAGAAGTTGCTTTAGACATGTGGTGGGCTTTCATAACTTGCTTTGGGCCAATCCATTTTAGGTGACTTTTTACCCACGAGGGGATGGGTAACTTTGGGTGTTTGACTTAGAAACTATATTCTTTGTCTTTCCTATATCACACACTGATTGTATTAAAGTTCCTTTCTATTAAAGGTCTTATATGTTTGCCTTGATGTGGCAGATGGCAGAAACTATTTAGAGCAGGCAGGTTTGGGGGTTCAGCCGTGTCCCTCTCCTGCCCTGTAACAATATGTGATAATTACCATAGAGTATAATGATAAAATTGCGTTAATGGAAGTTCTAAACAAACTTGCAATGCTATACTCCGCTGGTATATTTGTGGAGTCTAAACACAGGCAAGTGGTCATGGGTTCTTTCATTTTCTAACTAGTTCAAGAGCAATCCACTTGCTATTTTCATGTTGGGTGAAGCAGTCTTCGATATGTTCATTCTTTTTGGCCTAGTTTTCTTTTTAGCTTTTGAATCATTGTCCTCCATGTAATTTTGTTTCATTCTCATTGAAAATGACTAGCAAAGAGAAGACCATTATGACACATACTAAGGCTTGGAAGTTCCTAATAATGGTTGATTCAGCACATCAGCTTGTGGAAGATACTTGCACAGCAAAGATGTCAGTGTATTGTTCCCCAGCCTGACTTCCACAAAGCGAAGAGTAACAGAGCATGTCCCTGCTTCTTTTATCTGCCTCAGGAGATCATCCAAGAGGTACAATTTCTTTCAGCCTTTGTACTTTACCTGATGTTTACTTTGAGCATTGCTTTGAGATTTGTCTTTATTGTATCTCTTTAAAATCTATTTGCCTTTTCTTTTTGTCCTATGAGAAAATAAGATTACATTAGACAAGGACATCATGCATTTCATTAAGCACTCATAATATTTTTTTCTTCTCTCAACATCAACAAAGCAATGAAAAATTGTCCCAATTACTGAAAGATTGTCAGGTGATGGGTATGCAAGTAATAAAATTGCCGTACAAGATACAGAGGGGTTGGAGCTATGCAGATGACTTTGATACATCTCTATAGGGGTCACAGATAAATGTTTTGGACCTAGAAGACATCTAGGTCCAAAGATGTCCAAATGTGTTAAGATGTCTTAACACATTTTTGTGTTAAGAATATCTGCATCAAGAAAGTATAGATTTGGTTTTAAATGGATGAAATAATTGTGTTGCTTTAGAGAATTCAAAAAGAAAAAGTTAATTCTCAGATTTTCACAAATGACCAACCTGACTTTTTCTTTTTGAGTTTTCCGCAAGTCAATTAAAAAGATTAGGATACTATTTCTGTTTTAAAGGTCATACTAGAAAACTCCAGGCATTTTCTTTATATTGCTAAATTTTTAGCAGTCAATACCAGTCAGCTGGCAGACTGACCACTAACAGGCCATTGTTTCTTTTACAGTGACATTTGTTCAATATACTTTTTATAGCAGTAATTGAAAAATGTAAAAACAGTGTCATACTCCCATAATGATAATGAAATACAAATGGAATTCATAAAGGCTCTATGACTCAAAAGACAGGTTAATTAAAACCTCCATGAGGCACATTGAAGATAGCACAAAGTTTGCTTGACCATATAATTCTCATGACTGCATAAAACGAATCTCTATTAGATGCCTAGTAATATATTCTTTAGCAAATTCCTTATTATTTTTACTGTTATTTGAATTATTTACATCAGTTTCCCACTCTCAATCAATAAGCACTCAATAAATTAAGGGTTTATTTTAAATTATTTATTTTGCATATTTTTATAATAGTTTCTTTTTACATCATTTTGTGCATTTTTTCATTTCGGTTGTAATCCCCATGGGCTTCCCATCACCAAATCACCCATGTGCCTTTACCATAGTCCAGTGTATTTCCCTCCCCCCACTGTTTTTGATCCCATTCCCCGCTCCACCCTCATAAAATGTCTCTGGTATATAGCTGTTCATTATTATTATTATTTTCTCGCCTGGTCCGTTATATTCCTGCTATGAGTGAAACCATCCGGCATTTTTCTTTTTCTTTCTGGCTTATTTCACTAAATATGATCTTTTCCAGCTCCATCCATGTTGCTGCAAAAAGTATATGCTTTTTTTTTTTTTTTTTTGGTTGCTGAGTAATATTCAATTGTGTATATGTATCACATCTTTTTAATCCAGTCATCTACTTT
>NW_004567113.1:2254801-2256376 GCF_000260355.1 Condylura cristata
ATGGTTGTACTCATTTGCATTCCCACCATCAGTGTAGAAAAGTTCCTTTTTCTCCACATCCTCACCGACATTTGTTGTTGTTAATTGTTTGAAGATGTGCCATTCTCACTGGTGTGAGGTGGTATCTCATTGTGGTTTTAATTTGTATCCCCCTTATTACAAATGATGTTGAACATTTTTTTCATATGATCTTGTTGACCATCTGTATTTCCTCTTTGGAGAAGTGTCTGTTTCGCCTCCTATCCATTGTTGATGGGGTTGTTTACTTGATTTTTGTTGAGCTTCATCAGTTTTTTGTATATCTTTGTGATCAATCCTTTATTGCTAGTTTTGTGTGAGAATTTTTTTTTCACAATAGTAGGACATCTGTATTTTGTAACGCCTCTTTTGCTGTACAGAAGCTCTTAACTTGTAGTCCCATCTAGTTATCCTTGCCTTCACTATTGTTGCATTGAGTGCTGTACCTTTAACGATGTCACTGATGTCCTGTAGTGTTTGGACCATCTTTGCTTCCAGAAAAATTTCATGATTCCCATTCTTATGTCTAGGTCTTTAATCCATTTTGTGTTGATTATTGTGTATGTTGTGAGGTAGTGATCTAGTTTCATTTTTTTTGCAAGTACCTTTCCAGTTTTCCCAGCACCACTTGCTAAACAAACTTATTTTGTTCCATTGTATCTTCTTTGCTCCTTTGGAATTCACTGGTCAATATGTCAGTTCTTATTCCAGTACCATGCAGTTTTGATTATTATGGCTTTGTAGTATAGCTTGGGGTTATAATGCCTCCATTCTCTTTCTTTTTAGTCATGAGAGTTTTAGCTATTCAGGGTCTTTTGTTAGTTCATATGAATCTCATCAATATATTTTCTATTTCTTTGAAAAATGTCATTGAGACTTTTACTGGGATGGCATTAAATCTGTATATCGCTTTGGTAGGGTGGCCATTTGATGATGTTAATTCTCCCAACCCATGAGCAGGGGATGTCTTTCAACTTCATGGTGTATTCTTGTAATTCTTTTAACAGTGTTTTGTAATTTTCTTTGTATAGGTATTTTACCTCTTTTGTTATGTTGATTCCCAGGCATTTGATTCTTTTTGTTTTAGTTGAAAAGGGGATTTGATTATTATTATTATTACTATTTCTGCTTCTTCTGATTGGTTGTTTGTGTATAGGAAGTCCTCTGACTTTTGTGTGTTGATTTTATATCCTGCTACATTGCTAAACTAGTTGATGGTTTTGATTAGTTTCTTTGTGGAGTTTTTAGGGTTTTCCATGTAAATTAACATAAGGACAGTTTAGATCTTTCTTCTTCTTTCCTTATTTGAATTCCTTGTATGTCTTTTTCCTGTCTTATTGCTCTGACTAGAACTTCCAATGTTATGTTAAAGAGCACTGGCGATAGTGGACACCCTTGTCTTGTTCCTGACCTCAAAGGAAAGGTTTTCAGCTTTTCTCTGTTGAGGGTAATATTGGCTGTGGGTTTGTCATACATGACTTTTATCATGTTGAGATATGTCCCTTCTATTCCGAGGATTTCGAAGGCCTTAAACATAAATGGGTGTTGAACTTTGTC
>NW_004567113.1:2256878-2258440 GCF_000260355.1 Condylura cristata
GGTGGTTGTAGAATTGTAGGAATTTGTCCATTTCTGCTTAATTGTAGAACTTGTTTGTATATAGTTGTTCATAGTATTCTGTGATTTTTTTTTTATGCTGGGTCTGTTGTGATTTCTCCTCTTTCATTTGTGATTATTTGTGCTTTCTCTTTTTTTTTTTTTTTTTTTTCTTTGTGAGCCTGGCTAATGGCCTATCTTGTTTATTTTTTCAAAGAACCGACTTTTGGTTTCATTGATTTTTTTAAACTGTTTTCCTAACTTTGATTTCATTGATTTCTGATTTGACTTTTACTATTTCCTGTCTCTTACTGGCTATTGGGCTATTTTGTTGTTCTTTTTCCAGTTCTTTAAGGTGGGAGACTTTCTTGTTTGTTTATGTGAGCCTGCATTGCTATATATTTTCCTCTTATAACTGCTTTTAATGTGTTCCATAACTTTTGGAGACTTGTTTCATCATTGTAGTTATTCTCCATGTATTTTATTAATTTCTTCTTTGATCTCCTCATTTATCCAATGGTCCACCAGCCGTGTGGGTTTCAGTCTCAACGTGGTATGTGGGTTTCTTTCTTTCTTCACTTGGTTTATTTCTAGTGTGATTCCTTCATGTTCAGAGAAAATAGTTGATACGATTTCAGTTTTAGTGTATCTATAGAAATCTATCTTGTGAACCAGTTTGTTGGTCAGTCCTAGAGAATCATCCATGTGGATTTGTGAAAAATGTATACTCAGATTTTTTGGATGCAGTATTCTATAGATGTCTGTTAGACCCATGTTGTCCAGGTCCTTGTTCAGAGCTTTAGTGTCTTTGCTTATTTTTTGTCTTGTTGATCTGTCCATTGTGGAGAATGGCGTGTTGAAGTCTCCTACTATGTATGCATTTTCTGATACATGTTTTCATAGATGACAATAGTTTCTTGATATAATTTTGTGCTCCTTCATTTGGTGCATATATATTGATGATTGTTATGTCTTCTTGTTGTATCGTTCCCTTAATCATAATGTAATCAGAATGGCTTCTGTATCTCTTTTAACCTTTTTAAGTTTGAAGTCTATTTTGTCTGATATAAGTATAGCTGTGCCTGCCTTCTTTTTGGCCCATTTGCTTGTAGGATTGTTTACCATCCTTTTATTTTCAGTCTGTTTTTATCTTTTATAGTTAGATGTGTTTCCTGCAGACAGCAGAACGTTGGGTTCTGTTTTTTAATTCATCCTGCAACTCTGTGTCTTTTTTTTTTTATTTTTTGATGAGTTTAAGCAATTTATATTTAGAGATAATATTGATAATATTGATATACTGGCACCTATATTTGCTTTTTTTATATATATACTCTTGTCTTTTCATTCCTTGTTTTGAACTTTTCTTGTTCATTTTTCTGTTGGATTGGTTTGACGGCTTCTTGTACTATTTTGGGGGGTGGGGGTTTTGTCATGACAAAATTTTGAACTTTCTGTTTGTCTGAAAATGTCCTTATTTTTTCTTCATAAAGAAAGGAGAGATTTGCAGTATTGAGTATCCTTGGCTGGCATGTGATGCTCTGGAGTTTGTTGAGTATGTCCCTCCA
>NW_004567113.1:2259910-2273616 GCF_000260355.1 Condylura cristata
TTTGTTTGTTTGTTTGTTTGTTTGTTTTTGGGTAGATGAGGCAAGCAGGCAGACCAGTAGCAAGTCTCCAAGTCAATTGTTGCAGTTTCCCAGGGTTTTGTCTGTGGTTGATACCTGTCTAATCATTTTTGTTTATTTGTTTGTTTTTTGTTTGTTTTCCCTATTACCTCCCAGGCTTGGTGACCCCAACTTAAAAAATGGTACCAAATTTTGACCACGCCTAATGGCACTTAGTCCTCTGTGTGTGGGTGGGGGGATGTAAGGAGCACTAGAAAAGCTGCAAGTCTTATAGCTGCCCCAGTCACCAGTTCTTCCTCCCCACCTCCTGGGTCTATGTACTCACTCGGAGCAGTTCTTTCCCCACAGCTTGGGTTCTACTCACCAATCTGAGCCACCCCTCTTCAACTTCACACCTTCACCAAGGGGCAAAAGAGCTTGCAGTCTGCAGCACTTCCTAGCACCTGGGCTCCTGGGTGCTCGAGGATCAGAGTGTAGTTTTTCCCCACATACTGGGCTCCACTCACCCAGCTGCGCAGTCCTTCCCTCTTCACCTCTAGGGCTTTAGCGAGGGCCCAAAAAGCCTTCATTTCACAGCACTTCTTAACACCTGGGTGCCTGGGCACTCTGGGATTGGAGCTGCCCTATCAGAGCCCCCCAATCACCAATTCTCCCTCAGTTATCTTCCTTCTAGTGAGTCCACGGTGCTGTCATTTAGGTTGAAACTCCTAGTATGTAGGTCTACAGTCTGTTTTTAGTCTTATACTCCTGTGTGTGCTTGGACATAATTATTTTGGAGTCTTCACTCTGCCTCCATCTTGCCGGATTCCTCTACTTTACATTTTTTTAGCTGAGGTGATATTGGTTTACAACACTGTATGTAATATAGAGGTATATGGTCAGTCCTTTCCAGTGTTGCTACATCAAACCCAACACCAAAGTCCTACAACATAACCCATGGTGCACCATCCCTGTGGTGTTCTTCCTTTTCCTCCTCTCCTGCTGGTAGTTTCCATTCTACAGTCAAATTTCTAAGGTTTGTTATTGATTTGCTGTGTCGGATTCTTTGCTTCCCTGCATTCCATGTATAAATCACACTATTCAATATATGGCTTTTCCTTCTAACTTATTTTGCTTAACATAAACCCATATAACTCCCTCAATATAACCATAAAGACAATAGTCTACTATTACTTTTTATTTAGTAGTGGAGTAGTATTCTATAGTGTGTGTATATGACATCTTTATCTACTCATCTGTTTTTGGGCATTTCAGTTGTTTCAATAACTAAATAGAGCCACAAAGAATGAAGAATTAGTGAACCCCCCCATACTTTGAATATATACCTAGGAGTAGAATTGTTGGTTTACTTTTTGTTTAATTGATTGCATTTTTATAGAGATAAAGTTGTCTTAAACACCACAATTAATTAGGAAAATAGGTGCATACATTTCATGTATGTATGTGTGTGTGTGTATGTTCCCATCACACCTGCCACCAAAGGCCCAGTGGTCTCCTTTGTTTCCCTGACCCTCCTCTCTGTCTAGTTGCCCCAATTTTATAGTCATATGTTGCCATAAACACCTAACAAAAAGGACTCCAGTGCTTGGAATTAACTTTTGTGCTTTTCTAAGACTAAAGAACAAACTGAATATGCAAAATGTCTCCAAACAGAAATGACACTTTAGAAGCTGGGTTTCTATTTCACAGTCACATAAACAGAAAAGCATCTGCCATATGCTAAGTACCTAGCTATTGGTTCTGCCAACTGAGAGATGCTAAAGGGCTTTTCTCATGACAACTCAGAGTAAAACGGGGCCACAAAGGGCAGTTTCACTGTTGAACCTCTGTAGTACTGATGACTAATCTGCATACTATTTTGAGAAATATTAATATTCTTTTAGTCTTCCAAAGTAGATAAATTAAATGAAAGCAACATCTATAAATGAAAAAAAGAAGTTGAGAACCTTAATTTGCTTTAAAAATTAGTTAAATTTGGTAAAGGATAATGCAAAAGCTTAAATTACCACCACTACCTCATGACTTACAAGCTATGACACAGTAAGTGGGTATGTGTATGCATGTACATACATATATGTACATGTATAACTACATATCTATGTATACATGCATAGATGCAGCATATGTCTATATGAGTCACACACAAATTAAAATGCATGTAGTGTGAGAGTGAGGGAGGGAATAGGAGAGAGGAGAGAGAAAAGAACAAGAAAAAGGAGGAAAAGAAATTATGTATATAATTTCTATGTATATAAAATTTCCTGCTTTAGTCGCCTTTCTACAGGTTTTGTTTTATTTTGATTTGTTTTTTATACTTGAGCTGGAAAATATCCTGGTACCTTGCACAGAGCAAGGTAAAGAAGTTGCTACTTCTTCTGGAAATGAAATCAAAGGCCCTCCTAGTCATAGTCTTTCTGGGGCAGAACAGCTATCATATCAAAGTTTTAAGCCATTGCTATTTTGCATTTCTTTTACTACCAGTTGGACAGTCTTACTATTATAATGATAGGATCTTCATGAAACTACTTTGAAATTGGTAAAAATTTTTAGATCCATAGTCAGTAGTTCTGATTTGATTATTTTCTCTATCCATTGCTATGTAGACATATTTTCACAACTCACTTTGTCTTAATAGCCCCATTTGTAAAATAAGATGGTAGTTCTTACCTTGTTTGAGGAATAAAAAATATAGTAATGTATATGCAACTAGCAAATATATTCTGACAAAAAGTCAAACATGTATTGACATGACATGAACATCTGACACATCTACCTATACATTTGGTCAGCAGTGAGGAGGCCTCTTATGGATGTATATAAACATTTCAAATAAATATACTTCAGAGATCTCAATAAAATAAAATTAATACCTTCTGCTACATTATACTCTTGTCTTAAATGGTATCTAACTCTCACAAGATCTCAATATTAATATGGGATTCTTTGCTTATTTAGCTTTACCTTATATTTATCTAACCATTTAAATCACTATTTGCTAACACAAAAATTTGTTTAATATAACCATAGAATAAAAGCAAAAATATATTTGTCATTATGCTGCACTGAGATAATCTAAGGACAGCTGAATTATCATGTATATACAAAATTAATGATAATCCTGAAGCCATAGTTAATAGAAACTTTAATGTATTTATTCAACAAATGTACACAGTTGGTTACATACATTACTAGAAAAACAGGAAATATATAATTTCCTTAAACTATCTAAAAAATGTTTAATATTATCAATAAAAAATACATGCAGAGTACTCCCTGGTGGTGCAGCAGGTTTAAGCACAGCACTAAGAAGCTAAAGCCATTTCATGATGAGTGCCATCCCTGCCCTAGAGGTGACTCACATCGTGTGGCAGACCTCTGCTGACCCGCCCGCTGCTCCCCTCAGCAGTGTACTTCATCAATCTACCTGTTCTCCTCCCCACTCTGTCTCTGGTGAATCCTCTCACCACACCTGTGCCTCTGGCCTGTACCTCTCTTCTGAATGCATAAATAATCTTTTTAAGTCCCTTTTAAATGGTAGTACTTAATTATCCCCAACTACCAGTTGTGATTTAAACATAACAAAGCCCAAGACTAGCTAGAGAGTACAAATATCACTAATGATTTTAGATCATATGCGTTTCCTGGGATTTTGTTTTGTTTAGATTGACTCAATTTGTTTCCTAAAGACCCTTAAAATAAATTAAAAAGCATATTCACTTTACAATACATTCATCATCACTTTCTATAATATTCGCATAGAAACATAGTTAATAATCCTCAATCATTATCATTTGGAAAATGTTAAATGACTCTTCCATGTATTTAACCTGCTATCTTTTATATTTCCTTCTCTGCCAACCATCTCTAAATTTTCTAATTTTAGCTGTATGTTTTAATTCATTTAATATTGTTTGAATTGACTTCTGCTTTAAACTTATTAACTTTAAACTCATTTCATTATGACCATACTTAATCCTTTTCATTACTTCTGACTGATAAATGTGGGACTGACAATTGTTTCTTTTTTTTTCTCAATATATTTTCTAGGTCCCAACATCATTTGTTCATTATAACATTTGTCTACATATCAAAATATACTCCTCATGGTTTATATCCCAGTGGCATGGTGCTTAAAGGTAGAAATGATGTGGGATCAGCAAGCAAGGCTTGGGATCTCTACTCACTATTCATATGGTTCTACACTAGTCACATTTTCATTCTTTATTAGATATATATTTGAAGAGCACCCATTATGTACCAAAGGACTCAGTGTTAGAGATAAATTGATGAACATTCAAAATCTACATTTCTGATTATTGAGGACTCAAGCAAAAATGTCACTCATTTATTCAAACATATTTATGACACCATATGTCAACACTAATTTAGGTGGTATAATGATGAAAAGAGAAAGTTCCTGCCTCACTGCCATAAAGTTTTTATGCTGCCTGGAAAAACAAAGAATAAAATTAAAATTAATTGCATAATGTAATATAAAATAAATCAAGAAATGCTATGAAAATTATCAAATCGGGAGACTTTCTAGAAAAAAATGGCTATAGTTTTTAAATAGGATGATTAAGAAAGGCTTATTCAAAACTTTTTTTAAGAAGAATTTGATGGAAATAGTTGAGTGAAGTCTGTGAAAATGAGAAACCATTTCCAGGGAAGGAATATGTAGCGTGAAGTTTTGAGGTAAAATTTGGCTTTGTGTTTCAGGAAATTCCGTGAGTCAAGGGATATGAGATCATGGCACAGTGATCTAACTATATGCGAAGAAACTGGAGACTTTCAAGTATTCCTTTGACTACTATGCAAAAACGAAACTACATTGGATATGAAAGGATGCAAGGTGGTTAATTAGAAGCAAACCTAATTAGCCTAAAAATGTGGTAATGGCTTACTAGGGGAGTGATGAGAAAAGATGTGTGGACTTATTCATGATATAGTTAATAGGAAAATATTTTATAAATAAGTTTATGTAAGAAATGTAAGACACAGTTATGTCTCCTGTGAAGCTCACATAAATAAGTGGTGAAAACAAGGGAACCAGATGTACTTATTCAACATGCTGAATGAAAATGAATAAGAATAAACAAGCTTATAGTAGGACATAAAGAGTTGGTGTTTATTAATATTAAATTTTCCAAGCCTACTAGGTAGCTGAATAAAGCTGGCTGGTGGGTACTTAAACTTAGAGCTCAAGGGAAGGCTGAGTGCTCAAACATATGTTTGAGAGTCACTGGTCATAGCCCTGGCTGAGAGCAAAGGGAAGTGAATAGTGATGAAAAAGAAAACTCCAAATTGAGATCTGTCAGATCAGACTTACAGGTAAGTCTGATTTACTTCCAGTGAGAAAGTAAAATGAAGTAATTAGGTATGAGCATATCCAGGACTGTTGGGTTTCAAGGAGGAGTTAATCACCAATTATCTACCAATTGTCTCAAGAATCATCTGTTGAACTTGACAAAATGCGGATAACGTCTTCTTGTGTTTTCAGAGATGTATGAATTTGAATGACTTAGGTGAATTATAAGAAAGAATTAAGATTGAATGAATACACAACTAACACAGATGAATCCATTTTAGAGTTTTTCTCCAAAGTAAATCGTAGAAATGGTTTGCTAGTTGGAGAAGACTCTTATCTAAAAATCAATAGTTTAGTTTTTGTAGGGATGTAATAGGATAATTTTATACAATGAGAAATTTTCTGGAGAGAAGGAACTATTAGACAGAACTGCAGAAAATAACATGTGGGAACGGTAGGAACTGCTCATGGAAAACTCAGTAGTCTAACATCAAATATCAAGATGTCGGAGATCAGAAAATAATCAAAGATTAATTGTATACCTTTCTCTATTTTGTGGAGTCTCGGTTTTAGTAATTTACTACTACTAAGCAAATTTTTTCAAAACATAATGATTAACATAATAATGATAGATGTCACTATCTCATAATATTGATTTAATTTATGCTACATATTACATTATATTAACTATATTATATATTATATCACATGTTATATATTATATATGCTAGGAATTTGTGAGCAGCTGAGTTAGGCAATTCTGACTTGGGGTCTTTCATAAGGTTCAGGAGTACAATGGCAGCTGGGTCTTAACATTTAAACACCTGAAGTCTTAACTTGTATTGAATGATTCATTCTTAACAGGACCTACTCAATGGCTGGTAAATTGGCCTCAACCAAGTGGATTCTCTCCATGTGGGCTTCCCCCTAGGTCTTTTTTGAGTGCTTCACAAGGAGATGACTAGAAGCACCTGTAGGAAGCATTCTAAGAGATCAAGATGAAGGTTTTGTGATCCTGTCTTACATGGTGTAAATTGTCACATTTATCGTATTCTACTGACCATACAAGTTAGGTTTTATTTAATGTTAGAGGGGACTTCACTAGGGCATAAATACAAGGAGCTGAGGATTGGATCATTGTTTACTACTTGGAGGTGGATTACCATAGTACTAACTTCCTTTAGGAGGTGATTATATTTTTTTTATCAGGATTTTATTTTTTAAGTTTTATATAACTTAAAAATTACTTTAGACTTACCTATTTTAAAAGTTTTAACTGGCCCTCCCTGGTGGCGCAGCAGGTGAAAGCACAGCACTAAGAAGCTTAAGCCACTTCCGCATGAGTTCGATCCCCACCTGTCCCAGAGGAGATACACATGGCGCAGCAGACCTCTCCTGACGCGCCCGCTGCTCCCTTCAGCAGTGTACTTCGTAGATCTGCCTGTTCTGCTCCCCACTCTGTCCCTGGTGAATTCTCTCACCCTCCGCATCTCCGGTCTGTACCCCAGTTCTGTATGAATAAGTAAATAAATCTTTTTTTAAAAAAAGTTTTAACTATATGTTTATTTATAAATCATTATATAGATTTATTAAATGAATTTAAACTATTTATCTTTTAATTTTTCAAATTTTATTTTTTTAAAGTTACATTTACTTCACAGAATATGTCAGGGGTATAAGTTTACACCTGTACAATTGCATTTTATTTCACCAGTGATTCTCTATTAGACTCCCCCTCTCTTTGTTCTTACCTCATCGCATCACCTTTCTGGTAGCCATGGTCATAGTCCACTGTGCTCCTGTTTTCATCCTCCAAGTGTCCTTCCTTTTCTTTTCTCTCCTCTTCTGGATGCCTCAGACCCAGCTTTCAAGGTTTGTCTTTGTCTCAACCTTTTGTTTGGCTTCTCTAGTACCACATATAAGTGAAAACATTTGTTATTTACCTTTCTCCTTCTGACTTAGTTTGCTTTGTATAATCCCTTCTAGCTACAACCATGTTGCTGCAAAAGATATGTTTCTATTTTTTCATTGACTAGTAGTATTCCATTGTGTATGGAATGTTGCAGTAAACAAGACTGTAGGTTTCCTTTGATTTGGTGTTATTTTGTTTTGTGGGTAGAAAACCTAGGAGTGGAATTGCTGAAACATAAGCAGATATATTGTGAGTGTGTTGAGGAATCTGAACTCATCATCTGACTTGGATAGATCTATATTCCTACCAGCAGAGTAAGAAGATTCCTTTTTTTCCACATCCTCATCAGGACTAGTTATTTATTTGTTCGTTTGTTTGTTTGTTTATGCAGATCATTCTCACAGATGTGAGATTGCATCTCATTCTGGCTTTGATTTGCATTTCCCTGGTGATAAGTGATAATGAACAGTTTTTCATGTCCGTTGCCCATCTGACTGTCTTCTTTGGAGATTTGCTTATTATACCTGTAAAATATGGAAATTTTAACATAAGAAGTCAAGTTCCCTTCTCACTCTAAAATTTCATGATTTCTACTTCAGCTGAGCATATGGTTCTCAAAGGGATTAGATGCTTGGATCACATGCAAATAGTGGACTCTTTTGGGAGCTGATTATTCTTTTTCTCATCAGCTCAATACTGAAAATACATTGTAATAGAAACAATATGATACAAACAATATATTTGTTATATAAATTGCAAGAAAATTTTTGCTGTAAGTATATAAATAATTGACTCGATCAGACATGTAACTCCCAAGTCAGTATGGGGGAATACAGGCTTCTTTCTTGATTTACATCTGATCTTGTGTGATTTTGTCATGTAACCAAAACAGAGACAACTGAATAGCATCTCTTTCATTTCCTCCAAGACTGGAGTGGCTATGATATGGAGTGATATGATAGAATGCATAAAAATTCACAAATATACAGTTTCCTTCATCCCTGCAGGGAAATGATGATCAAGTTAACTCAAGTGAGTTCATGAAACTTTTTGCGTTCATATAAATAAGCTCTAATGTATGCTGTGTTACAGTCCTTCTTCCCTCTGCCAATGAAGCTCTCAGTTCTCCAAACAGTGGTTAGACTGTCAGTCCACAATATGAAATGATTTCATGAAGTATATTCCCATTCAATGAACATGTAACAAGCCAAGTTTTTTGTTTTTGTTTTTTTTTTGTTTTATTGTGTTGTGTTTTGTTTTGTTTTTAACTGACTCATATCATGTCAACAGTATTTAACAATGGGATCATTCTTACAATTCCTCTCCCTTACCTGTCTTTTACTATGTGCTTTATACTACCTGCTTCTCTCTCTCTCTCTGCTTCTCTCTTTCTCTCTCTGTCTTTCTCTTTTATTGACCAAAAAGATATAAATTATATAGATGATGATAGATATAGATATAGATATGATAGAGCCAGAGCTAAAGATCTCATTGCCCAAATTCCAAAACCTAGGTTATGCCATTTACTCATCTTGCCTGAGAGGAATGGTCTTGCCATGTAGTCAGTTATGGAAGGTACAAATATCTTAAATTATAGACATCAACATATGTATATATATATATTATATATACATATGTGCATGTGTATATATATGTATATGCATATATACATATATGTGTGTGTTTACATGCATTATTAAAAACTGCTAAAAATGTATAATCCATCCTATGAAAAACTAATTCATTTTTCCAGTTAGGAAAATTGACTAATGAGCTCTGAGAAAAAATAGTAAGGAAAATTTTAATACTAAATTATTAAAGCAAAAATAAATAAAGGCTACTAGATGATATCAATGCCTTCTTCAGACTTTAAGCTCTTTAAGTTGAATATATAGGTGTGTGTGTCTGTGTATATATATATATATATATATTACTTATATAATCACAGATGAAATCTTGACCACTTAATAATATAATAATAGTTACTACATATTTTGCTATATGTTATCTATCTATCTATCTATCTATCTATCTATCTATCTATCTATCTATCTACATATAGTGTACTATAATATCTATTATATCAGTCATTTTATAAAAGTATTTATTTGCTTTCCCAGGTCTCTTAAAGGAACACATTAAATTTTGAGGACAAAAGTAAAAAGGAAAAATATTTTAGGGGACCTATGGCTAGGAATTTATATTATGTGAAAAATGTTATATGCTCTCTGGAAAAACATCTTTGTGAATAAGAAATTCTATCATGTCCATTTGGGCAAAAATAGATTCATAAAACTATTATATTTCTATAAATAAAATTTGCTTTGCTCAAGAACAAAAATTATTTGTTCCTGAATAAGTTTGAAATTCTTCTGTATACTGTTATATCTGAAGGTAAATGTGCAGTCTTAATGTTTCACATGTGATCTCAAATCATCCACCTCTGTCATTCAGAACCTTCTTAGACATCTCACCACAAATGACTCTTATAACCATTCTTACCATTATTATAATAAATTATAATTTTCAAATTAATTGTTTATATTCTATAATCACCACTGGCTCAAAGAAAGTGCAAAATAAATACTTAGAGACAGCCAGGGAAAGAAAGGGAAAGAGCAGAGATATTAAGAAATCTAGGCAATCCACATACTAGAGGGGACTAGATCATTTTTCCTCCCTTTCCAAGGTCTGACTTGAAGGTGATATATTTACAAAATACTACACTTACTCAAGTGTATGTTTCTGAATTTTATGACTTATAATCAGTGGGTGGAATAGTTTGGGTTCATCATAGTGGAAATACTTATTAATCCAGTATTGATAGTTTGCATTGATGACATTTTTAAAAAAGATTTATTTTATTGATTTATATTGGGAAGTAGGCCAGAAGGATGAGTGATGAGAGGATTTATCAGAGACAAAGTGGGGAATAGAACAGGTGGATAAACTGAAATATACTGCTGAGGGGAGCAGTGGGTGAGACAGGAGAAGTCTGCCATGTCATGTGGGTCAGCTCCCTGGCCAGGGGTTGAACTCATGCTTCAGTGGCTGCAAACAGCATCATGGTGATGAGACCTAACCCCTTGAACCACCAGGGAGACCCCTGATAACATTCTTAGAAAGCAGGCTTCAGTAATACATTAAGGAAACTGATGTAAGATGTTTTATTCAAAGACATGAAAATCTGGCACCTGTTATTAAGCAACTTGGTGACAGACAGACATTTCTTAAATATACTAATCAGTTCACAGAAACTTTCTTGACCTTGTCTAATAAGACAACTGATAAAATTGCAGTCTGGTTTCTCAAATGTGCCAGAGCTCCTAATCACCTCCTATACTTTAAGATGCATGATACTCTAGTACTCTTAATTCCCTTCACTCTGTTTCTGTCCCCTAAAGAAACCCTGCCTAACTAACCTTGAGAAAAATAATTATGTCCTCACTATTGATTAGGAAAGATCCATATTTAATTATGTGTTACATGTTCCACTCTCAAACTTTTAGCTTGGTTCACCAATGCCTAGTGAATCAGGCTGCCTTGTACTTTATATGCCATTTAGTTAATGATCTTCTTTACAGGATGTCAAATTTTCCACAGTTCTTGTATTTTGTGAAAAAAAAAAAAGCCTTCATATCTTAAAGTCAGAAAGCTGCCTTGAAGATTGTTACTTTAATGCAAATGGATCATTATTGAACAATGTGCATGTTTCTGCAGCAGCCTGGTGTGATTCATATATGCTGTTATGTAAAATCTGAGAGCACAGTGCTTAAAGTTCAAGTGCTAGTTGCAGTCAGGATCATTTGCAAAGTAACAGATTCATTAAGTCATAGATAAGGTTGGTTTATTCAAGACAGAGATGTTTCCTGGAAAACAACTCTTGTGTAAAAGTAAAGGTTTCCCCTCGTTTTAAACAACTCAATTGACTTTGCAATATTCTTTGCCTCTAGAATTTTACTTCAAGTTGTTTATAGTCTCTTCTGATGAAAGTTTTCTATGCACTACCCATACTGGTTTAGCCACAATTTGTGCAACAAAAAATTTAAATAATAGAAAAGGTCATGTTTTTACAGCATTTGTGTGATGTTAGCACGGTGTAACTTTATACTTCCCAAATAATGACAATACAAAGGAGAAAATGGCTAATTTATGCAAACAACAAGCATGCACTACAGATTATCCTCTCTGCCTAAATATTCCAGTGCCCACCAATTTTTACAATTAATACCCAACAATTTAGGTATCATCTTTAAGACTAGAAATAAGCTGGGGTATATTTTTTCCATCTCTTTCTTATCTTCCTACTTTCCTTAACACCCTATCACATAGTTTAGTCTGCTTAATTATTTGTAGTTTTCCCAAATGTTCACTATTTTTTTTATTTTCAATTCTAATGGCTAGAATATGTTCAACCTATCTCTTCCCATTTTGTTTTCCCCTTCATCTCATGTTCCATAGAAATTTCACTTTCAAGAACTCTTCAAACCCAGAACTCTTTATGGCAGGTATACCCCATTCTTTCAAATAGGTTAGCCATTTTCTCCTTTCATTTGTCATTTTTTGTAGAAATCCTTATTTATTTGTATGTTTTCGGGTCCTTCCTGATATCATAATATAGTGTAATTTGAAATAATGCCAATGAATAATCAATTCTAATTTAATAAAGCAGTGTCATCTTTTTTTTTATCTCACTACCTTGTTCATTATGCCATTGTTAAGATTACACATTGTAAAAGATTCACTCAATTAAAAAAAGAAAAGAAAGATTTTCTTCCTTCTATGTACTAGGCCATTCTGAGAATGAGATATTAACAAAAAAAAGTGAATAAGCAATTTATTCCTATGGAATATATATTTATGGAAGAGAGACAACATAAAATGGTAAGAAATATCTAAGTGACATATGTTAATGATAATGCTATGAATAAAATAAAGCATGATAGGGCAACATATATTAACACAGAAGAGAAACTTCTTTTTTATTATTATTATTTATTCGTACAGAACTGGGGTACAGGCCAGAGATGGGGAGGGTGATAGGATTCACCAGAGACAGAGTGGGGAGCAGAACAGGCAGATCAACGAAGTACACTGCTGAGGGGAGCAGCGGGCGGGTCAGGAAAGGTCTGCTGCACCTTGTGGCCACCTCCTGTCAGGCGGGGATTGAAATCATGCGGAAGTGGTTTAAGCTTCTCAGTCCTGTGCTTTAACCCGCTGCGCCACCAGGGAGGGCCAGAAGAGAAAATTCTTAAGAGAGGTGGTCATGGAAGAATATTCAAAAGAAAAAATATATGCTCAAAGAGCAGAATAATGAGGAAGAAAGACCTGCTAATAACTGGGAGATGAGGATCTCAAGAATATAAAACTATAAATGACAGTCTCTGCAGGAAAGTAAACACCTTTTATTAAAGATAAAGAGCAATATGGTTGAAGGAGTAGAAGTCAAGCTAAGTGTAAGGTTATCGCCAAGGAGTGGCATTAGACCTTGTGGGCTTTTGGAATAAGACCTATGGAGTTTATTTTCAGTGTGATAGCCACAGGGAAATTTTTATGAGGAGAACCATATTTTCTGATTTTATGATTCTTTCACTCAAAATCAGTGAAAAATTAACTATGTGAGACTAGAATAGAGCAGGAATATCATTTATGTTAATAATGGTATTGTCCAGGTAATAGGTGGTATTGATACTTTATATTGGACTGGTAACCAAGGAATTTGTGAGAAGATGTGAGGTTTGATATATACTTTAAAGAAAGATCTGGTGGACTTTCTCATGGATCAGTCATGAAAATTGTAGGGGGGTGGGGTTAGAAAATAAGTCAGTCCTAGATATTTGGCCTGATAAAGTAGAAGTATGAACCCAATGAATAAGACTAGTTGAAATCTGGTTTAGATAAGGAGGGTTCCTTTTTAAACATAAACATTTGAAATCCCCTTTAGAGATCAAAACAAATTGTGAGTGTATAGTTGAACATATTAGATGCAAAGAAAAATGGTACTAATGGATCTGGAAACAATGTACGGCAGTCCACATATGACAAAGTATTTCAAAGTATAACCACAGAAAAAGACCGGTCCCCTCCCCAGTGGTACAAAGCACTCCTGGGTTTAAGTAAAGAACTGCAAACTAGGCACAGCCGCCTCAGTGCAATTTCTATCCCCAGCCAGGGAAGTAACACACATGGCACAGAAGACCTCTCTTGTCTCACCCACTGCTCCTCTCAGCAGTGTATTTCAGTCAATCTGCCTGTTCTGCTCCCCACTCTGTCTCTGATGAATCCTCTCACCACACCTGCCTGCACTGCTGGCCTATACCCCAATTCTGTTGAATCTTTAATAAAAAGGGAGAGGGTGGCCCTCCCTGGTGGCACAGTGGGTTAAAGCACAGCACTAAGAAACTAAAGCCACTTCCGCATGAGTTCGATCCCCGCCTGCCCTGAGCCTCTGGCCTATACCCCAGTTCT
>NW_004567113.1:2273716-2282004 GCF_000260355.1 Condylura cristata
CTGGCCTATACCCCAGTTCTGTATGTGCAAATAAATAAATCTTTTATTAAAAAAAAAAAAGGGAGAGGGAGAGAGAATAGCAGGTTCTGGAATGTCCCATAAAGATAAAAAAAAAAGGGGGGGGAGTACAAAAGAAAAAGAAAATTAATTCTAAGTGATTTCTAAGAAACTCAATGTTTTAAATAGATGATTAATGTTTTCAAAGCCCTGCTAAGATATACGTCAAGAATAAGCAATTTGACAAGCTAAAGATTCTTGGTGATCTGGACGAGAGAGAGTTTAGGAACAAAGGCCTGATTGAAGTAGACTAAAAAAGAAAGGGAAACATATTCTTCATTTCTAATTCTCTCCTTATTCCTAGGACACCAGGGTATTCTTTGTAAATATAATCGAGATTCTGAAATTCTGTTACTCTAATTCAGGTACTGCTATCACTTATGACAGTTTCCAAATTTTAATGTAAATGTTAAAATTCTAAGTGTGCTAATTAAAAATGCAAATCATTGCCTCCTGCTATCAGTTGACACATGGGAGCAAAGCACAGTAGTTTCACTTTTAGCAATAATCCAAGTAGAGTTTTTTTTTTTTAAGATTTATTTATTTATGAGTACAGAACTGGGGTACAGGCCAGAAAAGCAGGGGCAGTGAGAGGATTCACCAGAGACAGAGTGGGGAGCAGAACAGGCAGAACTATGAAGTACATTGCAGAGGGGAGCGGCAGGGGTCAGGAGAGGTCTGCTGCGCCATGTGGTCATTTTTGGGGCAGGGATTGAACTCATGCTGAAGTGACTTTAGCTTCTTAGCGCTGTTTTTTAACCCACTATGCCACTAGGGAGGGCCCAAGTAGAAATTTTTAACAACACTCCAAGTAACTGTAGTTGATTCAAGATTTTCATATAATTGTTAGAACTTTTCATTATTTTCCTACTCTTTCTCCAGCTCTTTCCTCTTCTTAAAATTTTGATCTACTTTCATATTTCTGGGAAACTATTTATCCTTCAATAATCTGGGATCTAACCCTTTAAATCACCATATATTGTCAATAATAACTCTTAGTAAATAACTGATAAGTAAATGGAATATTTATAAAGTTTTATTTTAGTTTTTATTCAAGTTCCAGGTGGTTTACAAGCTTTGCCTGTTTCAAGTTGTCACATAATTATGTAAACTGAATTCCATGTATTTTTATATATAACTAATTTTCCCAAATGAATATGATATTTTTCACACAGTCAAAAACAAACAAAAAAAACATTTAAATGAGGCTATTTCTAAATAATTCCAAACTTTATATTTATGAATGAAATGTTAGATTTTATCTTTGGGTGATAAAAGGGTACTAGGGCTCTCCCGGGTAGCTGCTCACTGCAGCCGCTTCAGTGCAAGTTTGATCCCAGGCTCTGTAGGTGATCCATATGGTGCAACAGACCTCTCCTGACCTGCCTGCTGCTCCCTTCAACAGAGTACTTTGTTGATCTGACTGTTCTGCTCCCTACTTGTCTCTGGTGAGTTCTCTCACCACCCCTGCACCTCTGGCCTGTACCCCAGTTCTGTGTGCATAAATAAATTAATCTTAAAAAAAAAAGACACAGCATTCAATCGAACTGGTATTTGAGTGAATCAAGAGAGGATTCTTCAGATATTGAGTAAAATAAATGTTTTTCCATGCTTTTAAGAACCCAAAAAAGTCAGTTGCCAAATTGTATTATATCTTGAAGTTCACCTCTTCAATTGTCTAAAGGAGAAATTGTATGACTTACATTTATTTTACTCTTGTTTTGCTTTTGTTTTTTCCTTTTCTCCTTCCTTTTGTTCATCAATCTATTGTTTATTCATATCAGAATTTCAAGGAAGACAAGTGGATCAGTTATTCATATACTTGAATTGAACTTTTGGTTGGAACTAGCTTTTCTGCTCTGATATGCTTTTGATTTATATTCTATCTGTAACTTTTATGCCTTCAGTTGATACATGTAGAGGAAATTATAGTCTTTACTCAAAAAATTATATTCTATCAGGTTACAAAGTCTTAGAAAATTTATAACACTTTTCCAAGTATAAAAATCCTTTTAGACAGAAACCTCAGACACATAAATGAATAAATAAGTCTTTGTTACAATAAAAACCTTACATAGTTGAACTTGTCAGTAGCAAGGCTCCAGAAAAGTCAGGAATCAATTGACCAAGGACTATCTCAGATTGAACATCAGCTGTCATATATAGCTCTGTGTTTCTATCTCCTGACTTACAAGAACACTCAGACCACAAAGATAGCAACAAGCATAGAGTTAAGACAATTTGGGTAGGAGGCAGTCCAGTTAGGCAACAGACTTGTTTTGGGTTCTTAACGGCAGTAACCAATATCTTAACTTTTGGAATAGATATACATGATCCTGCTTTTTGCCAGTTCTGTCTGTAGGTCTTTTGTCAAGTTAACCATAGTCTTTTTTTTTCTTTTAAGTGTGAGAAAATAAAGGCAAGTTCTGAATAATTATATTGAGTGAGAAGACAGTCTGCATAGCTTAGTGCAATCCTTAACTCAATCACTTAATGAACAATAACTGCTATTATTGATATAAGAATATTTTTACTAATTTTGTACACAACCTGTTGTACATGTGCAGCCACAAAGACTCAGCCAAGGTCATAGTGCACTCATAGCTCTTAAGAATATATCAGGCAACTGTTACACCCCATGATCTGAGTCACAGAAGGGTTGAAAGAAAAGTGCTCTTACCTTTAGTGTGCCTTACTGGAAGTTACAGATGGCAGTTTCTTGCACCATCTTCCCTCCAATTCAGTCCTAAGGGCAACGTTCTATAATAAGTTACACATTTTTATGGTACACATGACATATGGAACTGGACCTTTGAAGTACTGTTATGGATTCTACTAGTAAAATTCTAATACATTAGATTCTTTCAGCAAGAAACAAGAACACAAAGGAAGCTGTAAGTATCTAGTTGTCTTCATAGTTCCCTCATGACATCTTTTCCTCAGAATACAATAAATTTACATAAAACACTAGGATTCAAGGTAGTGCCTCGGTTTTTTGTCATGCCCAATAGCTATTGCTATTCTTAACAATAATGTAATCATTTTTGAAACTAAGGGAAGTTTGTTCTTTGGTTGTACAATATAAAGTTCTAATGGGAAAAATGATCATACATTAGAAAAGGGTCTTGTTACCATTACCAAATAATTTATAATATAGAATATAGAGAGATCCATTTCATGCATACTTTAATAATGATAGTGAAAGAAAGACTGAGAAGGAGGAGACAAAAAACTTGAGAATTGGAATGTAACTATCAATATGACCTCTGAGGTAGATATTAAGATAAAATTAAAACAATACATGATTAGAAAATATTTCAGTTTGTGTGAGAAATTATCTTTACTTCAAATGATAGAATTTTACAGATTAACAATTACTAAGTGACAACTATTAGGCAGACATTGCTGGTACTTTGCTTTATAATCTCTAGCCATGTATTGAGAATGGATATATGGTGTGTGTGTATATATATATATATACACACATACATCTATGCATCTATACATGTATATATGTACAAAATTTTATATATATATATATATATATATATATATATATATATATGTACAAAACACATCTATAGTGGATACTGGGCTTCATTACAGATGAATTATAGTTTTATTTAATATGTTATATTTCAGAAATGTAACTTTCTTGCTCAAAATCTGATAATTTGATAGGCAGACTATAAAAGTTAACCAGCTTCACACAGATTTATAATAAAATCCATATTAATAGCTAAATAGTTTGCATGTAAGTGTAAAAGTGAATTTACTTATGATAGATAATGTTATCTTATATTTGCATTTATCTAGTTATAAAATTGTCTTTCCAAATATTTTTAAGAAATCCATTTGCTCCCTTTGACTTTAGTTTTTAAGAGAAAACATAAAAAAAAAGTTTAATAATATAGTATGTATAGTTGCTGTATTTGTGGGGCAAACCCAGTAAGATTGAGTTACTCACTCAGTGGTCTCAGCTACCGTCTTTTATAACCTCAGCTAGGACTAAGGACCTTCTTGATAATCATAGAAAGTTACTGGGAAGTGTAGAGCTTTAATTTCCATTTTATGGGTTTTTCCTCCTTTTCTAAAAATTAAAAAAAATCATTTTTAATCTATTAATTAAAATATTGTAAGAGGCAAAAACTATGGAAAAGAACTTTTAGTCTAATCTCAGTCTTTTGAAAAGTAACAAAAGAAAAACAACATGTCCCCTGTATATGAAAATTTCAACTAAGAAAATACAATACATGGAGGCATACCCACAAGTTTAAATCTAACATCTAATGGTGGTATATCCAACTAGTTATAAAGTTAATTTCAAGACTTTCTATATATTCATTCAAAAATCAAAATAACCAAGAGTGGAAAAAATATTTATAGAAAGCAATTAAAATTTTCAGATGTTCAAAGAATAGCATTCAAGGAAAATGAAAACACCTGATGATTGGTACCTGTGTAGATGTTCAGATTAGTTATTTAACCCTTTTTATTTTGTGTTGCTGAGATACAGTCATATCTCAAAAGCATTAATAAATACATGTTACATTTATAACAAGTAGAAAATTCATATTTAACATATATGTACTTGTTTGTTTTTTTTTCCCTCATAAGATTGCAAATAAATAGCATGATTTAAGTCAGTCATATAATTTAGATACTGTTGAGCCTGTTACCAAGTATAAATGCTAAATATAAAACATGTTATGAAAATAATATGAGCTAGCAATATTATACATAAAATAGTAGCATATTCCATTGGTAGTTTCCAGCCAGTGTTTTCTATATAGTTACTTTAATGGTGAAAACATTGTTTCTATTAGCTAGATGATGGTTACAAAACCTAGCATTACTCATTTAAATATACTTTGAACTGCCACTTTTCAAATTACAAAAAGAATCTCAAGTGTCAGGCTCAATGCAATGAAGAATAGTTTTCTTCTATAAAACAGTTTAATGGCTTAGAGCTAGCATGAGTCATACATATCCAGACCTTGAACTCACTGGTGCATTCAGAAAAAGCCTGGAATTAATGTTTAATAAAGAGAAGGTCAGCTCAGGCCATTTTAATTGCAGGATGATGGTTTGAAATCATTTGGTGCCTTAACCATTGCACTATTCTTAACTACTCCACAATAGAAATTAATCATGCTTTTCTAAATAGTTTTGATAATCAGGAGTAGACCAAATTTTTAAACAAATTAGAAATTATTGTTTAATTTTATATCATGCCATAGATTTATAATGCTTCTTTTTAAACTTGAGTACTAGTTTATAAACTCTACTATATCTTATTTTGTGTTTTCAAATCTATTAATAACACTGCTGAAATCACAAGCCAAATAATAATAATTAGTTTTCATTGAACATGTACTATGTTCTATGATTGCTGTTAGCAACATTAATATTTATTGATTTGTTTAATGTTTACAACATTATTGAGTTAGAAATTATAAAAATCCATTTCCTATAGATGACAAAAAGGTGAGCACAAGTTGTTCAAATAATCTGTAGTAATAAGAGGTGTGGTCAAAATCCAAACTTGTTTTTTTTGACATTGGAGACCACACTCCCATATGCTATATATTCAGTCACGATCATTTCTTGTCCTTGTCAAATACACCTTTCTTTTCTGTAAAATATGAGTGATAACAACACATTATATTACTACCAGGATTAACACTTTGTCTTTATTAACATAAAGACTATTTGTACTGCCAAGTATAATATTTTGCAGTGAACAAGAAGATAGTCCAGGTAGTTGTATCCACCTAAGTAAAACCACAAATCATTATATATATTTAGATAAGATGAATTAAAGTAGATTTTAATGTTCCTGTTACATAAAAGAGTGAAAAATTAAAAGGGATGATGGAGTATAGCAAAGATTAACAAGAACAGAGATTAGCAAAAACAATTCTGCCATTTTAGGCTAGCAGAACAGAGGAAGGAACCATGTTGCCAGAATTGAGTCTATAAGAAGCAGAGATGAAGTCTGGAGCCAGAGATGAACCAGAACTCCTGCTGAGAACACTACCCAATGCAGAGGGGAAAGATGTGTTCTGTCTTCCTTCTTGACCTTCTTCAGTCTCGCCCTAATGAACAAATGGCACAGGAGGATGGAAAACATCATGTTCAGAGGTCAGTCTTCCTCCCTCAAGATTGGAGCAAAGGAGGTGAAGAGTGAAAAATAGATCAGAGAATGGATAATCATAATCAAATAGAAAATTGAATAGTTTTCATGTTCCAAGTCAAATGCCTCTCTCTATTTTCTTTCAATTTTGCCTGAGAATATTCCTTAGACAGTCTGCCATTTCACATCATCCTAATTGTTGCATCACACTTAAGATTTGTATGAAGTCCACCTTAATGACATAATAGAATTATTATAACCAAAATTATAACTTTGAGGATTATTATGATTCATATATAAAGTGATAAGCTTAACTTTACTTCCAAAAAATGATACATTTGGCATTAAGGGTTTTGGTGCTCTACATTTTCTTTCTATTTTGATGTTAATGAAAATTAAAAATTTGTTCTGTGGTTGAGATTAGAAATATAAAACAAATTAGTGGATAAGAAGTAAAGTTTTCACCTTTAATACTAGATGAAGACTTTGCAACAAAAGTTTTATTTAAAAGAAACAGAGAGAATATAATGAACTAGGTCTATAACAGCTTTTGTAATAAGTGAAAATGGCTGTGTGTTGTCTAAATCACTGGTGAAAATCAAGGGCATGATCTTAAACATCCTTCCGTTCTATAGGGGGCCACAGTGGAAATTTCTCACATCTTGGCATGAAATCCTTTGAGATGCCTTTCAATAAAGCTTTAAAGAGATTTGTTGTTATATAATATCACTAGAGATTTTTTTTGTTAACTTTTCAGTATTTATATGTTAGCTATTTTCCCTTCACAAAGAGAAATTAAAAGTATCGTTGTTACTGTCTGGGTTTCCTAGGAAATAAGACTAAGCCACAAATTTGAACGCAGGAAGCTTAATGAGGACTGCTCTCAGGGTCAGTACTTGTAGGATACTGAGAACAGACTTGAAATAGAACAGACAGGAGTTGGACTGCTATTCTTTACAGCAAAGACTTCAGCTGACCGTACAAATGTTCTGCATCTGGAATGAGCCTTGAGATCCATTTAACACAGAGCAACGAAGCTGGTTCTTTAAAATTCAATATTGCTCAGTCATCAGATCCCCAGGAAGAAAAGTGACCTTTAGCAATGGAGTTGTCTTCAACTGAAGGACAAACCTGAAAGGAGTCAGCCGCCACCATTTCTAGTAACTCATGAATGGCCTCTCTTCAAGATGGGGGAGGGGTATGGTGACTTGGGCGTTTATACAATAGCAATCATGGTTCTTTAGCAGTGCTTTGTGCTGAAGGGAAAATGACAACTAAATTCACTATTCTTCCAGTGGTTTATATTTTATACCAGATCTTTGTCCACTATTTTCCCAAACCTGAGTATAAATGAATGTGGTAGACTGTTTTCTAAGATACCACCAGATAACGCTGACCCCTGGTTTTCTTACAGCTATGTGAAATATTCTCCTTTTGAGTGTGGCTAGATATAGAGATTTGCTTCTAACGAATGGCTAGATATAGGGACCAAATAATGGGATGTGGTTTTCAGTAGCAAATTATCAAAACTGTAGAATTCCTGATGACTCTCTGTCTGTCTATATTGTTCACTGGTGAAACAGTAACCATACTGTGAACAGCCCTTTAAAAGAAACATTTAGTAGTGAACAGAGAGAGTGATCCAGCCTGAACATCACTAGAGAAACTGAGGGCTCTGTCCCATAATCTACAATAAACTATCCCCATGGAGAAGCACTAGTAAGCTTGAAAACATACTTTAAATGAACTTTTTCATATTTTCCAAAATTTGGGTAAATACCTAACCTGTCTTGTAAGAGACCTTGAATGGGAACACCCTAGTGAACCACCCCTTAACTATACAAACTGTGACATGAACTCTCATTTTGTTATGAAATGTTTATTTTTCTTTGTCTTCAGTGGTGTCATATCAAACCTTGTTAAACAGAATTTTACAGCCCTCCCTGGTGGCGCAGCGGGTTAAAGCACAGCATTGAGAAACTAAAGCTACTTCTGCATGTGTTCGATCCCCGCCTGCCCCAGAGGTGACCACATGGCGTGGCAGACCTCTCCTGACCCACCAGCTGCTCCCCTCAGCAATGTACTTCGTCGATCT
>NW_004567113.1:2282104-2288042 GCF_000260355.1 Condylura cristata
TGATTGGCACTCCCTGGTGGCGCAGCGGGTTAAAGCACAGCACTGAGAATCTGGGACCACTTCCGCATGAGTTCGATTCCCGCCTGCCCCAGAGGTGACCACATGGCGTGGCAGACCTCTCCTGACCCACCAGCTGCTCCCCTCAGCAATGTACTTCGTCGATCTGCCTGGTCTGCTCCCCACTCTGTCTCTGGTGGCTCCTCCCACTCTCCGCATCTCTGGCCTGTAACCCAGTTCTATATGAATAAATAAATAAATCTTTAAAAAAAATAGAATTTTACTCTTAGATTTTTCTTATTTTATGTGTGATGATACTAAGGAAATGGAATTTACAGATTTTTTTTATATAATTTATTAGGGAAAAAATAAATAAATAGTTATGGTGAGAGGATACAAATGCAAGGGTGAAAGCTGGACAAAACCTTTGTCTGTATGATAGATTAGAAACCCCCAATCTTCAGACAGTCTCTAGGAAAGATAGTCTGGACTTAGTATTTGTGAAACAGAAAACACTTGGTATGGCGAAGTAGAAATGTTGTAGTGGAATTCTCTTTGCTTGTTTATGCTGTCTTCCAACAACCTCACATATATTTCATCAAGATTACAAAGACCTTGGATTACTTGCTAAATTAATATTTGTCAAAAGATGTTGAAAGGAGATGGTACTGCATCAGAATTGGCTAAAAATCCAGAGACATGATCTTAAATTAATAAGGAGATTACTGATAAGTGTCACAAGTGTATATATTATTTAGTTCAACCACAGTCGCTGTTAGTGTAATACCATGTCAGAAAAACTTTATCTGAGATGCTCTCAGTTTTGTGTGTTAAAAAGCAGGAGGTTCAAGCCCTCCCTGGTTGTGAGATAAAGTACAGCACTAAGAAGCTAAAACCACAGCATGAGTTTAATCTCCACCCTGGAGGTGACCCATATGGCGCAGCAGACCTCTTCTGACCCTCCCACTGCTCCCCTCATCAGTGTACTTTGTCAGTCTTCATGTTCTGCTCCCCACTCTGTCTCTGGTGAATCTTCTCACCACCCCTGAACCTCTGGCCTGTACCCCAGCTCTATATGCATAAATAAATAAATCTTTAAAAGAAAGGCAGGAGATTCACCCCAAAAAGATAATTGTTAGATAGAAAGTTATTGTCTAATATTGTGATGACTCTCCTGGTAGTAGAGTGCCAATTTCAGTAAACACAAAGAATTTGCAACTATGCTTACATGGTAACTATAAGTCTTGAATATACAGAAGCTGAATAATTTCCCAAAAGTGGAATTCACAGCATAAAGAAGTCTCTAACATCTTTAGCAAATTTAGTAGCGTATACACTCAGTCATAAACAGAGATGTTTTCTGAAAATTATATAAGTCCATAAATATTAATTATAATATTTAATTCAACCAAATATCTAAACTAAGAACTACTCAGCATTAAGAACTGACAAGTAAAAATTGGAATTTAATGCATGTGATTGTATTGATTCTGTTTCTGCTCCCAAGAGGCTTTCATTTTAATTATTTTTTATTTAATTTTAGTATACCCAACAATTTTAGTCTCCATTCCTCTTTTTAATTGCACTGATCAAGATTATATCAAAATCTTCCAATGAGCATCAACATAGGATAAAAGAATGCTGAAATAGGAAACATAAATGGAAATATTACTTAATATCCAAGATAGCAAACAATGAAGTGATATTTGATGTGGTTGACATTTTTTTAAGATTTATTTATTTATGCATACAGAAATGAGGTACAGATAGGAATGCAGGGACGGCGAGAGGGTTCACCAAAAACAGAGTGGGGAGCAGAACAGGCAGATCACAAAGTACACTGCTGAGGGAAGCAGTGGGCTGCAGGAGAGGTCTGCCACCCATGTGGATCACCTCCCGGGCAGGATCGAACCCTCACTGGAAACACCAGGGGATTGAACCCACACAGGAGCCACCACGGCGTGGCTTGGCTTCTCAGTACAGCACTCCAACCCACTGCACCACCAGGGAGGGCCCAGATGTGGGAGACATTGTAAATGCAATAAAAATAAAAGGTCTGGTTTTCTGGGAATGAACAGGTTTGATCTTTAAAATTCTGGCTGCAAACGCTGATTTTTTTTTTTTTTTTTTAATAAAACCTCAGCCTGCGAGGACAAGAGTTTGATTCCATTCAATAACTGTCTCATTAAATACCTTGTTAGACACTTGCTATAGTAAGGAATAAAGAGCCGAATAAGACTTAGCTCCTGCCTCCTAGTAACAGACACACTTTGTGCTGCATGAGCCTTTCTGAATGCTGAGCGCTGAAAGATTTTCAAAATCAGACTCACTTTTTAAAGTGAAAAGCAAATTATTTAACTAGCAATTGTAGTAATAAGAATCATTTTCCCAAATCATGAAGCTTGACTAAGGGGCTAGCAGGGCTTATTAAAAGGAAACGAGAACAATTGGTAGGTATAACACGCAGAATGATGTTCAAGTAAGATCGCCTATAACTACCGTCTCTTTTGATGGATGTGAAGATACTGATCATTTAAAAATGATTTCAAGGTTGTAGAAATAAGGCATGATTAGAAATAGCAGCATGAAATTGAACAAAGAAGATTTAGATTGAGAGTGTCAGAGTATCTCTGCACACTAGTGGATCAGGACATTTATTCAAGGGAAATCCTCAAAGTTCCATAGCTAAATAATTTAAAATGAAGTAGGAAAAGGATAGAAATACATACTCCAGAAACTAACATTTCCTACGGAAGGGAATAGATTAGATGACTGAATGTCCACCCTGACACTACTGCTCTGATTTTAGTGTGGCATCACAATGAAAAACAATCAAACCAATGATATGTGAGAGTGGATATTAATATGAATGTAGTGTGCGTACATATATGTGTGTGCATATATATTTTATAATGTTATCTTGCTTAACTCATTTTGCAATTTTAAAACATAAATGAGCCCTGAAGAAATATTTTTGAGAACAGTGTTTCCAGAGAAATACTGTTGAATCTAAAGGGAAATTAAATTATTTTCCTTATCTATTTTCCTGAATATTACTAAGGCCTGTCCAGCATAACCAACTTAAGTTTTTGCCTCAAAGAGTTGTATTGTGTTCCATTTATTTATATGTAAACAATTATAAGACAAAGCAAATGCTACTTTTTTAATTCCTCTGTTTAAAAATAAAGAAGAAGAACTTAAAAGCATCAGTAATAGTCTTTCTGAGGTAAAGAGATGGATGTTCAGAACAAGGAGCCATCCCTCTGTAGGAATGGCCTGAAAAGCAGACCTATAGAAGCTAACAAGGCCATTTATCTGAGAGATGCTAAGTACAACATTTGCTTTTCTTCAGGGCTAAAGCTGAATTGTTCCTTTCCTCCCTTATTAACATATATCAACTTGAAATTGTTCCCTTTAGTAGGAATGTAGTAGAAGAGGTGAAATCAGTAACAGAGACAATGTACTGAGTCCCCAAATCTGTGTGAGTGATTAGTGTCTGTTGTGAAACCCATTCATCTTTGACCTAACAATGATTTCTATATTTGTAAGTTAAAAAGGATGAAACAAATTGGCATCTTTATTAAACCATCTACCTCCTTGATAAATGCAAATAATTGGTAGGTATAATCAGTATACTTCTGGACAGGTATGAAAAACTAGGGACAATTCTAATATTTGAAAACAGCTCTCTGCAAGTTCTGGAAAGAGCTTCCCATATCAATTATGAAATTGGATAAGCTGACTTAATTTTCAGGATATATAAAACAATAATCTTGCCCTTAATATAAAATGCATATATAAGGATATATACATATTCTTATATGTGAGGTCAAGTTTGGAAATTTAATTTGGTATTTCCATGTCAGAATCTAACATGTTTACATTTCTTAAAAAATATTACCTGATTGGCCCTCCCTGGTGGCGCAGCGGGTTAAAGCACAGCACTGAGAATCTGGGACCAATTCCGCATGAGTTCGATTCCCGCCTGCCCTGGAGGTGACCGCATGGCGTGGCAGACCTCTCCTGACCCGCCCGCTGCTCCCCTCAGCAGTGTACTTCGTCAATCTGTCTGTTCTGTTCCCCACTCTGTCTCTGGTGAAGCCTCTCACCGCCCCGCACCCCTGGCCTGTACCCCAGTTCTCTATGCACAAATAAATAAATCTTAAAAAAAAAAAAATATTACTGACTTTCCAAGTATGAAATGCACCTAAATCAAAAAATTTGAATATCAGGACTTTACTTTTGCTTGTTTCTCCAATGTACATTTAAAAAAAGAAATCAAATAGAATGGAGCAAGTTTTATGAAATTCACCTAAATCAAAAAAATCACTGAATATCAGGACTTAGTTCTTGCTTGTTTCTCCAATGTGTATCATTCAAATAGAATGGGGCAAGTTTAGAATTTGAGTTAGATGACTAATACATCAACTTTCATAGCTTTGTGTTTGTATGTACAAAGGTTACCAAATTGCAAAAAAAAAAAAATATTTTAAGTACTTAGAACTTCATCTACTTAGAACTTCATCTTCCCATGTGTAACATAATTATTTTATAATTAACTATACAACATTCTCTTTCTGCATATTTCTACAGTGATACTTTTAAAATAATCAAGATGAGATTCATTCAGGGCATCCCCATCCTAATTTGTTGACACCCTAAACAATTTTCTTTTTTTTTTTTCTTTCAGATTAGTGTTCTCATTTAATTAAGTATAATGAGTCACCTAAAATTTACATAATAATCAAGACTTTCCTCTTTTTTTCTTTTCTTCATGTTTAAAGAAAGTTCCTAAAAGGGTCATTATCACCTAATGTGGTCATAAGTGACAATTCTGGAGATGAATTTGTTAACACCATCAGAACTTTCCTTCCATTTTGTTTAGTGATGTGGTATTATAAAATGAATTCCAGAGGACTAGGCATTTGCTTCATAGAGTTCCTTACTCCCTGTTTATGCTAAAAATAACTGAAGATTAACTGTATGATGAAAGACAGATTTTGCTATTTTCATCCTCAATCCCAGGCAGTAGGAGAACAGTGATGATAAGGAAGAAGGTATAGAGTACAATAAAGTACAGTGTCACAGAAGAATCAATAGAATAATGAGCCCTGCTTCTTTCATTCTGGCTTACTATATCTGTTGAGGTGAAATTATATGCATTCTAAATTTCCTTGTATGTAGAAGAACAATTAGATTTATATAACATAGATTTTAAAAATTGGTAATTATTAATTTCCTGTTGGCCACTATATTCTACCAACTTACAAAATTGCTCATATGAAATAGATAGAAGTTCAATAATTACTTAATGTAAGAATGAATGAACTCAAATATGAAATATGTTCCGCTTACATATAATTACTATGCTGCCTGAAAATATATCTGGCTTCTATCATTATTAAAAGACTAGCATTAAATTTCTTGGCAAATATAGTGAAATAAAAAAAGGAATGGTTGATGAAGGAATTAATACTCATATACTCAGAAAGGAATATTTACAACCAACAGAAGTTAGTTTTCTATGTGTTCAAATGTGTATAATTTCAAATTGGAATTATATTAAAATAAGTACACTATTAAAATATATGTTAGGGGTCCTCCCTGGTGGCACAGGGGGTTAAAGCAAAGCACTAAAAAGCTAAAGCCACTTCAGTATGAGTTCGATTCCCAGCCAGGGAGGTGACCCACATGGCATGGCAGACCTTTCCTGACCCGCACACTGCAGTGTACTTTGTCAATCAACCTGCTCTGTCCCCCACTCTATCTCTGGTGAATCCTCTCACCACCCCTGCACCTTTGGCCTGTACCCTAGTTCTGTATGCATAAATAAATAAATATTTAATATATGTATGTTACATCAACATCTTCCAAGCCTGTATGTTACTTTTTTGGCATCTGGCTATTTTTGTAGTGGTTTCTCTTGAGGTACATAGACTAT
>NW_004567113.1:2288567-2289885 GCF_000260355.1 Condylura cristata
ACATCACATATATTTTTAAAATTGTTTATTCAACCTGAAAAATATGAATAGTATTTTGACATGTATTATATTGCTTTTTTAAAAGATTTATTTATTTATGCATACAGAACTGGAATGCAGACAAGGGGTGCAGGGGTGACGAGAGGATTCACCAGAGAGAGTGGGAAGCAGAACAAGCAGAACTGATGAAGAACACTGCTGAGAGGAGCAATAGGCAGATCAGGAGAGGTCTGCTGCACCATGTGGGTCACTCTAGGGCTGGGCATCTAACTCAGCACTGAAGCTGTTGCAGCTTGCTTGAGTGCTACACTTTAACCCGTTGAACCACCAGGGAGGCCCTGGGTATAGTGTTGTGCTGTGCTGTGCTGTGCTGTGCTGTGTTTTATTTTATTTATTATATTGTACCTAATATCACTTTAGGTAATATGGCCATTTTAATATAGTTGTGGTCTTCTAATCCATGAACATAGGACAGCTTTCCATTTATTTGTATTGTCTTTTAATTCATTTGACATTACTATAGTTTTCAGTATACAGATGCTTTACCACCCTGTCCCAGTTTACTCCATGTTATTTCATTCTTTGTGGCATGATTACAAATGGAATTTTCTTCTTAATTTCTCTTTCTTCTAATTCATTGTCTATATATAGAAATATAACTGATTTTCCATAGTGGTTGTATCAGCGACTTTACTGTATTCGCGTTTACAACTCCTAGTAATTCATAGTCACATAAAAAAGCATTTCAAAAAAATCAACGACCATTTATGATAAAAGTCATCGATAAAATGAGAGTGAGAAAAATTACCTCAACATTTTATGATCTGTAAAATAAACCCACATTTTAGTCATGAAAACCCAAAAGCTTTCCCCCTAAGGTCAGCAACAAGGCAAGGCTGTCCACTTTTACTTCTACTGTTCAGCATCCTATTGGAATCCTAACCAGTGCAACTAGGCAAAATAAATAAATAAAAGGAATCCCAGGGTTCTCCCTGGTGGCACAGTAAGTTAAGCACAGCACTAAGAACCTAAAGCCACTTCAGCATGAGTTTGATTCCCTCCCCCGAAGGTGACCACATGGCACCTCAGACCTCTCCTGACTCACCCCCTGCTCCTATCAGCAGTGTGTACTTCATTGATCTGCCTGTTCTGCTCCCCAATCTGTCTCTGGTGAATCCTCTCACCGCCCCTGTACCTCTGACCTTTACCACAGTTCTGCATGCATACATAAATAAATTTCAAAAGGAATTTCAATTGGAAAAGATTATCACTATTCACAGATGTCATGAAGATATACTCAAAAAGTCAAAAAAAAAAA